>NC_056743.1:1701709433-1701711933 GCF_019279795.1 Protopterus annectens | reverse complement strand
GTTTACATGAAACATAAAGATTGTTTTATTGGCGGCTGGTTTTCTATAAATTGAAGTATTTGTGTGGATATCTGCATTTCTGAAGAAGTTCTTTTTACATTAAAGAATGAAAGTGCAAAACACCGGAAATTACACTTACCTGAAATCCAAATAACCGAGACGACTCCACTGAAACCTCATTACAATGAAGCAACGAACTGCTGATAATTTTAACAGGTAAACTAACCACTTGACTACCAGGACACAAAAGAAAACGCCAAAACAAAATTAAAGCCATGCTAACCCACCCTAACTAAATATACCAAGTCCAAGATTCCACTATATTGGGGAAAAGGGCATCTCCTCAGGTCTCTACAAAAACGGGCCCCTGGTTCAGCTGGACTAACCCGGTTAACAAATGTCAATAAATAAATAAATAAATGTGTATATGTGTATATGTATTTATGTATGTATATATATACACGGGTACCTATTACGTGATCGAAAGTATAAAACTTCGAACACCACAAGATCGAACTTGTATGTTCGAAGTTTTATAATTTTGAACACACACACAAAAAAAAAAAAATTAAAATTAAAACAACGGACAGAGAGTAACTGTTGATGTTAAGTTGTCTATCTCGCCTTCATTCTTGCTGGATGGGTTCGGAGCCGACCTCGGCTCCGACTCGGCCACTCTAAAAGCTCGAGAGTTGGTTCCACCGGCTCGAGGCTCCCATTATATCCCACAATGCTAGGCGTGAGTTACCTCAGATCTCGTTTGCCGCTACAGCGATCGAGGTGTTTGGTTTCTACCGGCTTCTTAGTGAGTTATTGTAGAGTAAAATTTAGTCTACTTAAACCCCTTTAGTTTAATTTTTAACAGTTGTTTCCCTTAGTTTAGTGGATTTTGTCCCCTTTTCTCTTCTATTATCTCCCTTTTCCACAAGAACTCTTAAGTTCTTCCCTCGGGCCTTTGGGCCTTTTCCATCCCCTAGTGGTGTGTGTGTGTTTTCTCAAAGAATTTAAAACTTTGATAGTGTGTTTTATTTTTTGAGTTTAAGCTTGTATAGGGTGTAATCAGTGTGTTTGACTGTGTGTGTGTGGTTACACTTCCTTCTATAATGTCTAAAGACTCAAAGGTCTCAGGCTTCAAGAAGTGTGACTCGTGCTGTCAGAAAATGTCTCTGACAGACGGTCACACTTCTTGTGTCTACTGCCTGGGACCTTTACACCTGCAGGACTCCTGCGCTGTATGCCATGGCTTCAGCCCCAGGGTCCTGCAGGAAAGAAAAAACAAACTTATTTTGAGAGGTTTACTTAAGCCTGAGGGTTCCCTTACAGTTCCTTCGGAAAGCCCTCCAAGGCTTCTAGGTCCTCGGCTCCAGCTTCTGAGCCGAGGCCTAAGGCTTCGAAACCTCCGTCTACATCGGCTCTGGCTGGAGCCGATGAGTCTCAGACTGCAGTTTCTGTGGGTTCCTCGGCTCCGGCTGGGGCCGAGGTATTGGAAATTCCTGTGTCGGTTCCGACCAGACCTTCGGAACCGACATCTAGAAAGAGGTCCAGGTCACCGTCCCTTGGCTCCGTTCATTCGGCTCCAGCATCTCCCCTGCTGTCTGAACGGAGCCATAGATCTCACTCCTCTAGGTCATCGAGGCGTTCGGACCATGACCTTCAGAGGGTAGTGAGTCGACTTCTCAAGTCCGAGGCACTGGCCCAAAAGCTTCAGAGCCCGACTCATCAGTCGATGCCTGACCCTGTCCCTCATTATGTTCCTCCTCCGACTCCGTTGAGCTCGGGCAGGCGTTTGGAACCGAGACTGTGGTAGCGTCGGAGCCGATACAAATGTCTTCGGCTCCATCGTTGGCTCCGATTTCTTCCTTAGAAGAATCTCGGCGCCGGACTTCCCTCGTCGGCTCCGAGGGGGTGAGTGGCATCGGACCCTTGTCCGACCCCGCTCTCCCTCTCGGGCTTGGCGCTGGTGAGTTCGGCTCCGACATCGACCTCGAGCCATCACTGTCGGTGCCGAGGGAGGTTTTAGCTTTCGGGCGGGGACCTCTGGCTCTGCCTGACAGGGGTGCGTTCGAGGTCATGCGGAGTGTGTTGGAACCTGGTTCAACTCCACAGTCAGCTCCGTCCGCCCCTCCCTCTTCGGTGCTTCAGGTCAAGTCGACTCACTCCCTCATCCCAGACCGCAGAGAGCCAGCTCCTCAGGAATCCCCTGTGGGGATCTCATCCTCTTCCGAGGCCTCTCCTGAATTGGCAGAAGAGCCCCCTCGGAAGAGAAAGTGTAAGAGGAAACACATAGACTCACCTGAGTCCGTCACCTCTGACACGGATTTAGAGGATTCCGAGGGTTCCCCCCGTTCCCCTTCTGAAGATGCCTCATTTGCAGACATTCTAGAAATCCTTAAGCAGAGGGGAAATTGGCCAGCCCTCAACCCTTCGGAGGATGAATCTGTGTACCTTGAGGCGTTTGGCTCTCGCCCTTCCACCTCCTGGGTGTCTCCCCCCTTTGACC
>NC_056743.1:1701606933-1701704433 GCF_019279795.1 Protopterus annectens | reverse complement strand
CTCTTTCTTCCTGGATGTAAAACCCTTGGTAATGAGATGTGCCACATAGAAGGACTTTCTGCCCACAGTGGCAATGTGGTAGTCGAAGGAGTAGTTGCTGTCAACCTGTGTCCCCAGATCTCTTATAATGCCTTCAGTGTTCAGTGGGCTCCCATCAATGTGGTAATTAGTGGGAAATGATTTTTTCCCAAAGGGGATGATGACGCATTTTTTTGGCATTTAGCTTAAGGCCATGATTTCATCACCAGTCATTGGTCTCAGTGAGGCCTTTCTGTAGGATGTCTGCATCACTTAAGGAGTTAATAATGGCTCCCAGCTTGCAGTCATTTGTGAATTTGGTCAGCCAGAGTCCCTCCATGTTGGCCTGGATTTCTGAGAAGTAGATGCCAAACATTAGAGGACCCATGACCAATCCGTCTGGGACTCCACTCGTGACTGGTCAGCAGTCTGACTTGGAGTCCACTACTTTCACAGTGTGTGTTCTATCTGTGAGCCAGTTTGCAACCCACCTAATGATATAGGGGTTGATGTCTAGTTTGGTGAGTTTATCAATAATTCCTGAGTGAGGAATGGTATCAAAGGTCTTGACCAGATCTAGGTAGGCTGTATGAACTTCTTTACCTTCATCCACTGCTCTGCTGACTCTCTCAAAGAAGTCAACCAGGTTGAGCAGGCATGATCTACCTTTAACAAAACCAAATTGCGTGGGATCTAGAGTTTGGAGATTACCTATATCCTTGTTAATTAGGTCCATGATGATGCACTCCATAGCCTTATATATCAGACTTGTCAGGCTAATGGGGTGATAATTTCCAGGGTCTGTAGTTGCTCCTCCTTTATGGAGAGGGATGACTGTAGCAGTGCACCATTTGGTAGGGACAAAGCCATAGGTGAGCTTGTGAGTGAATGGAGCACACAAATGTGGTGCCAGTTCACTTTGTAATTCATGTAGAACACAGCCAGGGATATTGTCGAGTCCCATGGAAGCTGTATTCTTGGCCTTAGACAATGCAGCTTTAACCTGTGCTGCAGTAATGCAAGGTGCCTGGCATTCGTCCGGTATTGAGATTGGTCCTTTGGGGGGGGGGGGGTTTGGGGGTTTAAAGTTGGTACTGAATCTGTCAGCCAGTATGTTGGCAGTATCTGTTGGCTCAGTATAGGCGGTACCATTGTGCAGTAACTCAGAGCAAATATGGGTATCGCCATGGATATCCTTGCTATAACTAAAGAAGGCTTTGTGGTTGTTTTTAGTGTCTGCCGCAATTCTGCCTTCATAGCTGGCTTTGGAGGTTTTGATGCAGGATCTCAACTTTTTGTTGAGGCTAATAAGGGAATTTTAGCAGTCTTGGGACTTCACCTTTTTCTGGAACAGTTTCTTCTTTCTGTTGTAGAGTTTATTAATGGCAGGGGACCACCAGATTGGCTTCCTTTTTTTGGAGGAGAGTGTCTTCTTTCTGTTGGGTATGGCTAGTTCCATGCATTTATGTACGTATTCATACAGTGCATTAATGTATGATTCTGCAGTCACGCATCTATTTTCCATTGGAATGGGTGCCGTGAAGTTACCCACCTTTGTTTTTAGGAGTCTAAAGTCAGCTCTGGTGAGGTTTTTCATGGTGGATACCTTTGCGCGGGGTGTGGGTGAGATGTGGATTTCCATGGTGATTAGTTTGTGGTCGGATCTAACCAGGGAGGAATTTACTATTGGTGTAGTGCAACGGTTGCCCATGTTAATAACAACCAGGTCAAGGATGTTGCATCCTCTAGTGGGGGTAAGAATGAGCTAGTTCAGGGCATTGGAATTGATGAATTCCAGGAAGTGCTGGGCTAGTGCATTGGTGCTTGAGTTGTTCTCACAGTTGATGGAGGGGTAGTTGAAGTCTCATAGTATGAGAGCATTGGGTTGGACCTTGATAGATTCCAGGGTGCTTAGGAATAGGAACGTGGAGTGAGAGTCTAGGGACATGGTTGAAGACCTATAGCAGGCTGTGACCTGGATCGCAGTCTTACCCAATGTTAGATGTACCTGAAGTATCTCAGATGCATTATGCTGGGCTACTAGTCTGGAGGTGTGCATATCCTTTATGAATATGGAGACACTACCTCATTTGGAACTTCGAGGCCGAAAGGTGTGGAATGAGTTATAGCCTGGTAGCGCAGGGCTGCTTTCTGCCACTTTAAACCAGGTCTCTGTTACAACACAAATGTCGATGTTATTTAATTTGATTCCAGTGTCTAAAGTTACCTGGATGTCACTAGGACAACTTATCACACCTCTGAGGAGCCAAACTGTTTTGCACAATATTTTATAAGTATATCTATAATCTGTTTTGCCTGAGAATAAATTTTAGAATATACACACAGTTTATCAATTTGTATGTTTTTACTCCTTTTACATTTTATGTAGCTATAAAAAAGGTTTCCTAATATGCTCAATATCTTTATATAAAGTTTCTTCAATTTTTTTTTTATCTTTTCTCGCACAATGCTTAATTTGTTTGTCAAGCTTGTTTATTTCAGTATTCATAGTTGTAGTTCGATCTCTCCTCCACTTCTTATATTTTTGTCTCTCATCTTAGTCAGGTATCTTGTTCTTATGAAAATATATCCCCCTGGTGTTGTTTGCCAAGATCCTGATGTTAAATATTTTTTTAATTCTTTGCACTCATTCAGTTTCTCTTCCAAAACTTTCCCCATTCCATTTGCAGTGTTTCCACTGAACACATCACTCTAGTTAGTTGTATGTAGTGACTGTTTTGCTTCCATATAATCTGTAATTAATCTTCTGTGTATTTGTTTAGATTTCAATTTGGTAAATTATCTAGCAACAAATTAATCTTTGCAACCCCATGATCACTGCACATCAACGGTGGTAAAACCTGACTTGAAGTAACAGTAATGTGTTTAGAAACACAAACAATGTCTAGTATGGTCCGTTCCCTGGTAGTTTTTTTTTTTTTTTTTTTTTTATAAAATGAAGTAATTGTTCCTGAACATACACTGTGAATAATTTCCTTACTAATGTTGTTGAATAAGTGCTATTGCAATCTGTTTCTGGTAAATTTATGCCCTGGCTAATATTATTCTTCCCTCCTCTGGTTTATGCAAGAAATGTTTGAATTCTTCTAGGTCATCAGCACTTTAGTTTGGTGGCTTATATTATTTTGATATGTTAAAGGGTTGTTTTTATTGTCACAGTTGCACAGTCTGTAGTACTGGTGTTATCAACTGACATGTAATAATCACAGGTTTCATAACTATCTGTAATCCCTATCATAACACCTTCACCTGATTTTTTGTTAGAATGTCTGTTACAGTAAACACGTTTATACCCTGACATTACTGGTTTCCAGTCAGTGTTCTTTAACCATGTTTTACAAACAATAACATCATCAATCTTGTAGAAATGTACCAAATTTTCTAATAAAGAAACTTTATTATTAATGCTCCTAGCTTTAACAACCATCTGAGATGCATAAAATGTTGCTATCTGTGAGCTGTTAAATTTTCGACCTGGCAAAAATTCTGCCTAGTGTTTGTCAACTATTGCAAAATATGCACTGTAAAAATTCTCTTAACTGATCTTGACAAATGCATGCCATCCTGTCTGAACATGTGTGTCCAAAACTAGGCTTAGATGCTCTACACATTTACATTTTTTTAAAATGGGACCTTTTTTCCATGTAGGTATTTATCCAAAAAATCTTTTCATTCACAGTGACCTAACTACCCTTTCTATATGTGATTTGTGAAAAATACGTCCTAACACCAGTAGAAGCTATACTATCTGAGAGGGATGTAAGTTCCCTACTAACAGTCAGAGAGTCCTTGAGGATGAGCTCATTTTTACCGACATGAATAAAAACAGATCCATACTTCCTTACATTAAGACGTTACACTGCTTGTCTCACATCTTCTATTTTTGCTCCTGGCAAGCATAACACTATTCGATGTTCATTATCCTTTCTGCAAATATAAGTATCAGTTCCTCTGATAATATAATCTCCAATTACAAGAATATCTTTTCTGACCAGATCTGAAGAATCTTTAACTTCTAATACAATAATATCTGGTCTATCAATTGTTACAAATTAATGATCTTCATCACAATTAGTCTTATTAATCCTACTGTTTTCATTGTGTATTAAATTTGCAAACACACAATTCTCGTTCATCTGGCTCTCTCATCCACAGCTTGAGCCATGTAGTCAACATCAGTCTTTCTCTTCTTTGTTCTTACAGTAATCTTCTGAAAGTCACACAAAACTGTAATTCCTTTACATCGCATGCGAATGTGCGCAGTAGCTTCTGCTCACTACTACTCGCATTCTCACTTCTTTTTAACAGTAAAGATTAATAAATCACAAACCAAGGTATAATTTTTTAGATAGGCTCTGGATTGTCCTCTTTGCAGGCTGTGTGAATTTATGGCTGACTTGGCCCCTTGGGATGACTAGAGCTTGCCTGTCTAAAACCTATCCCTTTATAACAATCAACAGTGAAAATTAAAAGTAAAACAACAGATAAATCAAAGTAAATATTGTCTTCAAGCTATTCCCTTCCTTCCTACAAACAGTGAAAAACAGTGGTAAAACAAAATATAAATTCAAATAAAACTTCTCTTACCAGTCAACTCCACAATGAATCACAGACCAAGATAGGACTGTTTAGATAAGGTATAGACAGTAAAATATCTAAACTTAAAAATATCTAAACACAAAATATTGACAAAAATTAAAGTTACATTAGGGAAGGGTTTATGTTCTTTCCCCACTGCTGTGTGACCTCAGGGTTGGGTATATAATTAACAGGGGGTGCACTGTAAAAACACTGGTATTGGATATGGTTAGATTTTGCCAATATTTTGTATTTAGATGTTTTGAGTTTATATATTTGTATGTTTAGATAGTTTTCTTTTAATATTTTTGCTGTTGATCTTATGCTGTTTAGATAATTTCCAGTAGTCCCAAGTATATTAAATATATATATATATATATATATATATATATATATATATATATATATATATATATATAAACACTTTATAATCTCAAAATACTGAAATGTCGAATTTCAGTATCTCGAGACTCTAAAGTCAAAGTTTTGAAATAGCAAAAGTGCATAATTGTGAATTCGAATATTTCAAATTCACGGTTATGGCTTTATGTTATGTAATGTCCAAGGTTGTATGTGGATGGTGTGCAGTGCTGTGTGTGGAATAAGGTGTAATGTCAGGTAAGTGAGTGTTTTGTAAGGGTTTTGGGTGGGAGTTTGAGTGTATGTGAGTGTGCTGATATGTGTGATGTGTTTATGTGTATGTGAGGGACTGTAGAATGTGTGTGTGTGAGTTTGCTTTTGTTTGCTGTTTGTGCAATCTCGGAGTTAGTATATATAAGTAGGGGGGTGTGGGGGGAGGCGCAGCACCCCTGCTTATTTGTGATGTATGTTTGTGGATGTGTGTTGTTTTGTTTGTTTATTCTGTGGTGTGGGTGTTGTGGTATATGTGTGGTCTGGTGTGTGCTGTGGGTTCGGTGTTTTAAATTTCGCGGTTTTGGGCTTTTGGTGTTGTGTGGATTCGATTTCATGATCTCAAAAAAACTGAAATTCGAGATTTTAGTCTTTCGAGATTATGAAGTGAACTTATACACACACACACACCATAGATATATATATATATATATATATATATATATATATATATATATATATATATATATATAGATATAAAAGCATATATATATATATATATATATGTAGACACAGACACATACACATCTATGTAGAGTGTGTGCATAGTATTTAACTTTGCCCATGTAGCTTGGTTAATGGCTGAATGGGGTCTAAGAAGGAGCTTTTCATTTATCCATCTAGAAAAAAAAAGATAGCGCCAAGACAGATCATAGCGTGGAATAACTAATCATCCAAGTTGTTAGAGTGAGGGTATTCTTAGTGAATTGTCTATAGTATATTAAATTAGAATAATAGACCGGAAAATACAGAGTCAGACGTGTTTTGATATATGTATTTAGTTTCAGGGAAAGGCAATTCATTAGAAGGGAAAGATAAAGCATGAGATGTGCAGAAATACAGAAATACAGAATGTTACTTTCTCAAGGGAAAGGTGTACCTACAATGGAATGCTAGATAAGGCACATGCAAGACAAGTCTTGGAAAACCAAGGCTAAAGAGGCATGTGAAACATTATAGGGTTTTTGGTATTATGAGAATATACTTCAGACACAGTCAGTGAAGTCAGGAAGTTAGTTAGCTGGGACTGGCATACAGAAAAATGTAAATATCCAGCATTCCAGAAAGGAAATTAGCTTTTGGACTGCAGTACAGGCAGTAGAGCCAGAGTACCGAAATCAGGTCAAATATCCATACTATTCAGGAGGAAAAGACTGTTTCAGTTGATATAATTCAGGAGAATCAGAATATACCTGCAGAAACTTTAGATATATTTATCAGCATTGTTATTGTTATTCAGCTTTCCAGAATTTCTACAGACTGCTATTGTTTATCAGCATTGTTATTGGAGACAATATTCAGATATTGGTAGCATCTAATAAAGCATCATTAACCGAAATACAGAATATGCAAACTTTATTGTGAAAGTACAAAAAAACTTGGCCCATAAAGGAGAGACTGGCACCTGCTATCAACAAATAGAGACTTTCCTTCCAGTGTCATTTCAGTTGGTTCCAGTTAATTGCATTATACTACAGTCTTATCAAGTCTTTCAGTAGTGAGCCACTATGCATGGGGGGCAGTAAAAGTAAGTTCCCAAACTCCCATAGCAACCTTGCATCAGCAGTCAGACTACGGGTACCAGTGTTCGTTCAGAACACTTCTTCAGAACTTCAGCAGAGACAGCTGTATTCACAGTAACATTTTTTCCAGTTTATGAGTAACTGTAGCAAAAGTTTCATAATAGACTTTTGAGCAGTACTCCAATGTTTTTCCAGACGGGAGACAGTCAACGCCATATAGAATAAGGCCACAGCCAACAGCACTACAATTACTCCTTACACAGCAAATTTTTCGGTAAGACACCACTGATATTCCAAATGTAAACTTCATATAAAAAACAGCCACAGCAGACAATGCACCTTTGCATACAACAATTGCAGCTGTTAGACAAATTGCAAAGCACCAGCATTTACTTCAGAAAATGCCTCAAAGAACTTCAATAGACCAGCAGTACTTCAGAAAATCTACAACCTTTCACAGTGTTCCTTCAGAACATAAAGCATTATCCAGTTAACAGCTATGTACTTCACCATCTCCATAAACTTTCAAGTTCCCAGAGTGATGTCACACAAACAAGAAAATGTTTAAAAAGCTGCAGACAACAGGATACGTTCTTCCAGAATCATAGTTATGTAAGACTTTATATGTACTTTTTAGCTAAAATAAAGCTCAGAAAAGTTTAAATACATCAGTAAAAGTCACTTGCATACCTTGTGCATAAACATGTCAAATAATACTTCTACAGTTAAGACACCAGTAAATGTTTGGTTTAAAGTTAAGAATTGGGTAACACAGTCTAAAAAACTGTGTTCCACAAATATTAATTTAAAGTTAAAAGTTATTAGCTCAGGAATGTTACATGTTTTGAGATCCAAAAGGGTTAAATCACAGCAGCACACTGCAACAGACACACTCTCTCATAATGAGTCATCTTCTGTCAGTAATTCTGACTTACAGTTTTCAAACATCAGTGTAAATGCTACAGCACATATAATTCAAAGTACAGAGTTAAATAGCAATATGGTAAATACAGATGTAAACACAATCAGTGTACAAGCCAGTGCAAATATTGCACTGAGGGGGATAAGAGTGCAGATTTTAATCAGTCTGATAAAGTAAATAATATAGACTTCATTGCAAACTACTGTTTCAGAGCAAAGTAAAGAAAAAACAAATTCCATAGCTCAAGTCAGTGTTGTTGCTAGTTCTGTAACACAGTATTTTCAGCTTATCTATAAAGGGTGCGGCAGTCCAGTACCAAATCAGAGCATTAATCTGTTATTATTTAAGGTTAAATTAAATATTTCATTGTTTACAGAAAAAAATATGGAATAATGTACTGATTAACACGGACAAATCAATTTAAGTTACAGATAGACCTTTATTAGAGGACACAAATATAGTGTTATCAGAATTTAAAGGGTCAAAGATTGCAGCAGCTAACAGTTCAAAGTGTAACAGCTCCGTACTAGGTATGGACATGTCATCAGATCTGTATGTTGTTTTAGACTTCAGTAACAAGAGTTTATGGAAAAATGAAAATGCTACAGAATGTACTGTAGTGCACACAGATGACATTTGTTAGAATTTGCATGCAGTACATTGTGCAAATGTTCAGAATTTGAAAAATTGGTTACAACAGAAACATGCACATTTATGGGTTAAAGATAAAATAAATTCCAGTTTAGCTGACACAGCTAAAGTGCTCAGAAAGAAATATTGTGTGTGGCCAGTTAGAATAAAAGTGTAACCGTACACATTTATGTTGTGTAGGGTATACCAGAAATGACAGTCAAGTTAATTCACAGAATAAAGAGTTTACAGTTACAGATTTGGCAAATGAATTTTTTGTATTATTGTTTTGTTTAGCAGACATTGTTAAGAGCTTTGTATTATGGTAATAAAGTGTTGTAATCCATAAATAACATATTGATGTTTTGCTAGTTTACAGAATGTAACATTTAAAGTCAGTGCTACATTCTAAAAGTGACAGTGCAGCCAAAAGTTCATATCCCATGAATGAAACAAATGCATCATAAATATTATGTGTCATTAAACCACAGGTTCAACTCTTATGTTATATTTCTATAAAGGGCCGAGAAGTAAGTTCCAGAATTAGATCAGTTCAACTCTAGTAATAAATGTGTTCATGTAATCAGTTTAGGATTGTATATATTTCATGCAGGAAAGTGCAGTTTATCAGATCACACCAGCTCAAGTGGAATTAAAGGCAGTACTAGGTGCCATAAGGCAGCATGTTAAAGAAAATTTTAATATTCCTAGTAACAGTTTATGCAGTTACAGTTCTTACTCTTTATTTAAGAAACTTGTAGACAGTTATGATAAATTCTTGCAGCATTCATTAGTACTGAAAAGTTAAATGCCGCCAGCTAAAGGAATGGCTATGGTAAGAAAGTGTGTGGAGTTTCACACACAGAACAGTATGTTAGGGCCTGAGGGTCACAAGAGTAAACATAGAAAGTTCAACAGTTCAACAGGCCTAACTAGAAGAAGGACACTTGGACATTAAAGCAGGCCTTCCAATACCTCATCAGCAACTGGAACAATGCAGAATAAGGCCTTAATTTCTCAAGAGCTGTGGTGAAGAAGTTGACTGTCTTATGTGTTTCAGTTATTTCTTCAATGTTTGTTTAAAGTTAAAATGTATGAGTTAAAGCAAGTATGTAAATGTGCTCATGTTTTCAGACAGTTATATAACAGTAGTAGTTTTCAGTTTATGCTTGTATCTATGTTCAGTTCAGACAATACTGACAAAAATGTATTAATAGTTTAGTCTCCAGAATATAACATTACCAGATTTCAGTTTATTTTTTATCTGTGTTCAGGTAACACTGGCAAAAGATATTCCTTTAGTATTACTTTAGTTAGTTTCCAGAATATACACAGCTATTTTAAACGTTCAGTATGTAAAATTCAGTCAAGGTTCAGAATATGACATTTATAATCAGTTATGTGTTCAGCATGCAGTTCAGGATGGTGAAGTGGTGCATCAGTAGCATTGTCACCTCACAGCAAGAGGTTCTCCGGTTTGATTCTTGGCTGGGGTGCCTTCTGTGTGGAGTCTGCATGTCCTCTCTGTGTTCGTGTGAGTTTCTTCTGGGTGCTCCAGTTTCCACCCACATTACAAAGACATGCATCTGGAGTGCTTCTCCCTGGTCCTCCGCTGAAAATTGGCTTTGTTCTAAGTCGGACTTTCCCCGTTAACAAATGTTAAAATAAAAAAGTATAGTACACTTCAGTCAAATTTCAGAATGTAACATTAATAATTAGTTATACATTTCTCCTTTACATTATTCAATCATTAGTTTTAAGGGTAAAATGACAGAATTACATTATTTAGTCATTAGTTAAGGGTAAAGTGACAGAATTATTTATAACAGGCTTATTAAGATAAGTTATGTAAATAGGTAGTAATAGTTATTCAGTATACTCAAGATATAACAGGGCAGGCTTATAGTTATTCAGTATTCTCAAGGCATAATGGGACAGGCTTATAGTTATTCAGTATACTTGAGGCATAACAAGGCAGGCTTATAGTTATTCAGTATACTCAAGGCATAACAGAGCAGGCTTATAGTTATTCAGTATACTCGAGGCATAACAGGGCAGGCTTATAGTTATTCAGTAAACTTGAGGCATAACAGGGCAGGCTTATAGTTATTCAGTATACTCAAGGCATAACAGGGCAGGTTTAATTTGTTAATTAATTTACAGATTATAGTGTACTTTACATAATTATTGTACATTAGTCAGAAAGTTAAAAGGACACTAACAGAAAATGCAAAGGTATAGACCTGAAATACAGAGAACATACGTTTTAGTAAACTATTATAGCTCATAAATATTTACAGGATATTTCAGACACAAATTTAAGAGGCAGACATCTATTACAGCACAAAGAAATTAAAAAGATAAATAAAAATGTACAGACTCAAGGTAATACAGTATATGGTAATTATGATTCAAGACCAGTTAGAAAGGTATCCCTTTAGTGCCAGTTTCAATTAGTCTTCAGAAAATAGCCATCATGCTTGATAGGCTATATAATAAAAAATAAAATGGAATAAACAGTAAAATGTTTGAAGATTTAAGTCAATGGACAACAGGAAAAGGTTTCATTTGCTATAAGAGAGAGACATCATGATACAATAAGGCACCAGTTCATAAGGTAAAAAAACATAGGTAATGGACAGTGCAATATTACCATCACAGCATACAGAGATAGGGAAGAAAAACAGGCAGGGTTAACAGTTTGTACTCTGTCTGACTTTAAGGGCAACAGTGGGATTCTATTATTAAATGCTCAACTTCTCTCTCCTTTTCTCCCTATTTACTGTCCCTGCTATGAATAAACAACAATACAGCATTTAAAATATTTTAAATTGACTGTTTCTCTCCACTACAACAGTACCTTACTGTACTGTGGTGGTTTCCCTTCAAAAAACTTTCTGCCCACCCTGGAAAAGCTTGCTGCAGTCTCCAATTCATTGATGTAATGAAGCCTACAGAATACAGGTAGTTTTCTGGTCAATTTCCTCCCTAAACTGACATCACCGCAAATGTCCTAAAACTCCACCCACGATGTGATGTCACAGCTCCCTGGTCCTTCCCCTTACAAAAGAAAAGGCAAGAACAAGGAAACAGTACATAAGTCAAGTCTCCTGCTGTGAGCTGTCAATCACAGCAGGTAACAGCTCAAATTACCCTTCGCACTTTGACAGCTAGGGAAGTTAGGTGTGAAGGGGGTGGGAGATGAGTCAAAGTAGTACAATCCAGGCTTCACAAAAGACTGCAGTTTAGCCATTCTAAAAATAAGCAGCAATAAAAAGCACTTTGAAAGTCTCTTCTGTGGTAATTGCACTGTTTGTGTTTTAAGTAGTCATTGAACAGCATGAAATGTTACTTAAAACTAACTGAAAGACAGCAGTGTGTACATGTAAAATCAATGCAGTGACAGGAGCTTTAGGAAAAAAGAGGCCCATGAGATGTAATTTGGGATACTTAGAGGCAGACTAAACAATCAGAATTACTTCGAAATGCCAGACCCCATGTGGTCAAACTCAGAAAGTACGTATACAAATATTTAAAAACCTGTAGATAGTCCCAGAGTGGTGTTAAAATGTAGGAAACACCAAACCATGATGAAATAAACATGTTTTTTGAGTCTGTGGGTGTGATTCTCCTTTAAAAAAACTCACATGTATGGCATTTTCTCCATGCTGTTTTGAAACAGCAGTGTTAAAAGAACTATCTGGCCTAATCAGTTTTAGAAACCACAGAATTAAAAGACACTGATTTTCAGAATAATGTGCAGGTCTTATATATATCACACATACATCAGAACTTAGACTTAAAGACTCTAAAGACTGTGGATCTAGGTAATAGGGTAATTACATCAATCCAAACAGTCCATAAATGCTCAAGTGACACAGTGGTCAGAGTTAAAATTGCAAGTTTATGTACCAGATAAAGACAATTTATTTTCAGATTGTAAATCAGGTAGCATAAAGCTATATATTCAAACCAGATTACAGTAGTTTGCAATACAGATATAAGGTAATTACAAAAGAAGGTCCCTGTAAACTTTTATCATGGACCTCAGGGGGAGCTGTTAGAGTGAGGGTAATTTTAGAGAATTCACTATAGTCAATTAAGGTAGAATAATAGTGTTGAAAATGTAGAGTCAGATGTGTGCTTTCATGTATGCATTTAGTTTCAGGGAAAGACAATTAATTAGAAAGGAAAGATAAAGCATGAGATGTGCAGAAATACAGAATGGTCTGTTCTCAATGGAAATATGTACTTGCAATGGAATGCTAGATAAGGCACATTAAAGACAAGGCTTGGGAAACCAAGGCTTAAGAGGCATGTAAAACATTACAGGGCTTTTTGGTATTATGAGAATATACTTCGGACAGTCAGTGAAGTCAGGAAGTTAGTTCAGACTGACATACAGAAAAGAGTAAATATCCAGCATTCCAGAAAGGAAGTTAGGTTATAGATTGCAGTACAAGCACTCAAGCCTGAGTACAGAAATCAGGTCAAATATCCAAACTGTTCTGGAGGAAAAGTCTGTTTCGGTTAATATAATTCAGGAGAATCAGAATATACCTGCAGAAATTTTGGATATATTTATCAGCATTTTTATTGTTATCCAGCTTTCCAGAATTTCTACAGACTGCTATTGTTTATCAACACTGTTATTGGAGACAGTGTTCAGATATTGGTAGCATCTAATAAATTATCATTAACCAAACTAAACTACAGTGTGTGCAAATTTTATTGTGAAAGTACAAAAAGACTTGGCCCATAAAGGAGAGACAGACCCTGTTATCAACAAATAAAGGCTTTCCTTCCAGTCTCATTTTAGTCATGTTCAGTTAATTCTAGTATACTATAGTCTTAGCAATTATTTCAAAGGTCAGAAATTTACATTAACTTTAATAGAAACAGACAAAACATGCAGTTTTGCAGAGTAAGCATCTCCTGCACCCTCTCACATACAGAGCTGTTTCTCCTCCACGCCTGTATCTCTCGCCATACTAAATCTAATACTGTGCAACTATGAAGGTGAGGAGAAAGTTCCTGTCCTCCATATTTCCTTCCATGACCTTACTGATATCTGTGGTAAATGAACTACAGAAGTCGATTAAAAATAAGATTATCCCCATTTTTAGTTTACTCAGTGTGATTATACCCAGGCATTACAGAAATAAATACCAGGCACAGATTACTATTAGAGGACATAGTTTTTCTGATTTGGCCCTTACAAGTACAGCATCTTCATGTTCTATTCCCCAAGTATCTCCTTCCTTGGTTAAGTTGGATCATAAACAATTGACCTTCACCTTCAAACTCTCTAAACCGCTGAAGCCAATATCTCAGAATTCAAGGATTTCAAACATACTGATCTCATCATATTCTACGACAAAATTTTAAAATTCAGTTATAGCATTATGTTTCCAAATGTTACCATACCAGGTAACTTCTCAAAGCAGTTCTTTGTTCACTTAGATAAATGTATAGAACGTGCAGTACAAACCAGATCAAAATATAATGGGAAACTTAACAAACCATGGTGGTGGTATATTGAGGATAACTTCAGAGAATTGACTTAAAACTTGAAAAATACTGTTCAGTCTACTAAAGCAGCCCATGAACTTAAGTTAGCATATTAATTTAAGGACAATTCTTTAACTAAGTTAGAAAAATAAGACATAACACCCAGCATTGCTCTGAACTTATTCATAATGGCACCATGTAGTCTGATGCAGTAGACATTGCCAGCATCCTAACAAATAAATGCAGTGCACATTTTACTCTAGAAATGAGTGTTAAAAGCTCACTTAACCCTAAGTCTTTCAGACTCCCTCTATCATTCCTAAAGAACATGTACTGAAGGTGCTGTCCATGACAGAAAATACTTTCTCCATGGGACCCGATAATGCACCTGGCTATTTAATTAACAAGTTTTGGCACACAGCAGTAGCGATGCTACTCCACAGGGGTGGTGACTCTAATGACCCAGGGAATTACAGGTTTATAAGCCTGACAAGTCTTTTTTTGCAAAGCCATGGAACATAATACCTGTCCTGATAAACTATGATGTTAAAATTCCCATCAGACTACACTGACAGTAGTTTGGTTTTGTCAAGGGTAGATCTGGTCTAATGAATCTGGTTAACGTCTTCAGAATGGTAACACAGGCTGTGGACAGTGGTCATTCTGTCCACATGGCCTACCCTGACCTAGCCAAGGTGTTTGATACCATCTCCCATGCTAACTTAGTTGGTAAGATAAGATTAAAACCTTATAATCAGATCCTTATATGGTAAGATGGATAACAAACTGGCTAGAAAACTGAGCTCCCACAATGAGGGTAGCAGGTGCCTCATCAGAGAGTATGAAAGTGACAAGTGGTACCCTGCAGGTCTCAGTGCTGGGACCCGTTTTGTTTTACATTTACTTTTCTGATCTCCATACTATGGATCGAGATCTCGGGCTAACTAAGACTGCAGATGACTGTAAAATGGGAGTCATTGTCAAGTCCCGGTATGACACCCAAGCCCTTCAGCAACAATATATAATTGTAAATACCTGATGTTCTAAAAATGGGCTCAGATTAAATGTTAAAAAGTGTAATATTGTAAATACATGGTATTTTAAAAATGGGCTCAGATTAAGTGTTAAAAAGAGCAATTTTGTCACACTTTATAGAATTCCCTCCCCCTACATACAATATAGAGAACACCCCATTCCAAAATAAGAATATTGTTAAAGATCTTGGAACTTGTGTTGATAATGCCCTCTCTTTTGACCATCATGTAACGACAGTAGTCAGATAGTCATTCTAATTAGGCAGTTATTTGTCAGAGGAATATCATCCAGATCTAAAGAGGTCACTTTCCCCTTATATTCAGCAGTGATTAGGCCAATTACTGAATAACATGCCCCCTTTGGGATGTATCTCACTAGACAAATCAAATAATAAGAAGTTATCTACCTACTATAATGTTCCATGTTAGTTGTCTTCTTCTCACCTTCTTTCTTGCTGGTTGGGTTCGGAGCTGATCCTCGGCTCCGACTCGGCCATCTTCAAAAGCTCGAGAGCTGCTTACTGGCTCGAGGCCCCCCTATATCCCATGATGCCTGGCGCTAGATACCCAGATCTCATTTGGTAAGTCTAACTGCATACATAATAATAATAATAATACAGGAATCCTGTTCTAGAATGCATAAATTCTACTGGATAGAAGGAATAGCCAGAGAAGACTCAGCCAGTGAGAAAAACAAAAGGAACTCTTCTCGGTCTACTAGGATAGGGGGATGGAGGGTGGGATGCAAGAAAGAAGGCGAGAAGAAGACAACTAACATGGAATGTTATGGTAGGTACATAACTTCTTAATGTTAAGTTGTCTATCTCTCCTTCATTCTTGCTGGTTGGGACAGCGTCCCTAGCACCACAATCCTGGGTGGCTCATCGGAACAGACTCTTCAGAACAGTGGAACCAAAATCAGCTCTGCTCCTGGAGGCCACGTCCAGTTTATAATGTGAAATAAAGGTATGAGGATTGGCTCATGTAGCTGCCGCACAAATAGTTTCCATTGGCAATCTTGCCTGAAAAGCCACTGAAGTAGCTAGAGCTCTAGTGGAGTGACCTTTAGGTTTAGCAGGAAGCTCTTTATCCCTTAGCTGATATGTAAAAGTAATGATAGATGTCAACCACCTAGATAAGGTTACTTTCGACACAAGTAGACCTTGTTTGCCCTCAGCATAGGACAGGAACAGCTGGTTTGATTTTCTTATTTGCTTAGTTCTATGCAAGTAAAAGCGTAACTGTCTATGAACATCCAACTGATGCAATTTGTATTCCGCCTTGTTGGAATAATTTGGAAAAAACACAGGCAGATCAATAGACTGATTCAAATTATTGTCAGAAGAAACCTTTGGAAGGAAGGAAGGATTAGTCCTGAGAGAAACTCTGTCATTGTGGAAAACTAGATAAGGAGGGCGAACACAAAGAGCCTGAAGTTCAGAAACTCTTCTGGCTGAAGTAATTGCAATCAGAAGAAAGGTTTTCCAAGAAAGAAACTTCAAAGAACAAGAAGCTGCAGGTTCAAAGGGGGGCAGTATCAGGGAAGCTAAAATCAAGTTTAGATCCCATGGAGGCGGGGGATCTCTCACTGGGGGCCTGAATAAAGTAGTTCCTTTGAGAAAAGCTTTACAAAGCTTATGAGACATAATACTAGTATCTGATAGACCTGTATGAAAGTTTGAAATTGCAGCTAACTGAACTCTAATCATGGCAGAAGAAGATCCAGTTTGAAAAAGTTCCGCTAAAAAATCCAAAATATGGTGCACAGGGGCTGAAAAGGGATCTATATTCCTAGCCTCTGCCCAGAAAGAGGAAACGTTTCCACTTACTAGCATAAGTCTTTCTAGTGGTAGACTTATGCGATGATAAGATAATTTCACACACTGAGTGGGAGATGTTCAGCAAGGAAGTGGAGCAACCAAGCAGTGAGCTGGAAAGATTGAAGGGATTGGTGCAGCCCACCCGATTGATGGATCAGGAGGTCTGGAACTGGATCCAGGGCTGCTCCAGAAGGTGATGATGCAGGAATGGGAACCAAATTTGTCGAGGCCAGTAAGGGGCAATGAGGATCATCTTGCATCCCAATGTGGTAGCTTTCTATATTAGTTTGTGAATCAGGGGAAATGGAGGGAATGCATAAAGAAGTCCCTGAGGCCAATCGTGAACTAGAGCGTCTCTGGGGGAGTGTCCGGGAAGAGGGAGGAGAGAGAAGAAATTGTTGCACTTGCTGTTGAAGGGGGTAGCAAAAAGGTCGCAGCAAGGCTGACCCCATTTGCGGAAGATTTGGTCTGCCACTGTCTGATTGAGAGACCACTCATGAGGCATGAGAATTGTTCTGCTCAGCCTGTCCGCTATAACGTTGGACTTCCCAGGGATGTGCGCTGCTATCAGAAACCGTTGGGAAGAGATCGCCCACTGCCAGAGTCTGAGTGCTTCTCGACATAGGGGATAGGACCTGGTTCCGCCCTGCTTGTTGATGTACCACACTACTGACATATTGTCTGTTTGAATTGCAATGGTCCCAGTGGGAAGAGAGTTGTGAAGAGCTTGTAACGCCAAAAGCACGGCCCTCATCTCCAAGACATTGATATGCAGATGGTACTCGTGAGGCTGCCAGGTGCCTTGGACTGTTCTGCCCTGAAAATGCCCCCCCACCCAATCAGGGAGGCATCTATGGTCACCGTAGCCACTGGAAGAGGAAGAGCAAATGGTCTGCCCTGGGGTACTGATGGGGAAACCATCCACCAAGCAAGTTGTTTTTTGCATGTCTGTGTGATCATTATCTTGTGAGACATTGGAAGTTGCTGGAAAGACCATTGGGTGAACAGCATCCACTGAAGAATCCTCATATGAAAACGAGCAAGGGGAACTAGTATGATAGCCACTGCCATGAGACCCAAGGTTTTTAGGATGAATCTGGCCTGAATTTTTTTGCATCCTAATAAGACCTGCATATGTCGGCGAATGTCTAGCACTCTGTCTAATGGAAGTCTCGCTGACATTTCCTTTGTATTTAAGTTTGCACCTATAAAGATAATGGATTGACAAGGTGACAATGCAGACTTTTTGAAATTTATTGTGATGCCTAGTTTGGAGCAAATTTGGATGGTGTAATCTCTGGTTCGCAGCAGGTGATGTCTGGTGGTAGCAGTAAGGAGCCAGTCGTCTAAATATGGAAACACCTGGAATCCTTGCCATCTCAGGTGAGCGGTAACTACTGCCAAACATTTGGTGAACACCCTGGGGGCTGTGGTGAGACCAAAGGGCAGAGCTCTGAACTGATAATGACTGTCTCCCAGCCGGAAGCGGAGGAATCTTCTGGAGCGTTTGTCCATTTTGATATGGTAGTACGCATCCTGAAGATCTATGGAGCACATCCAATTGTCCTGACCCAGAAAGGGTAAAATGGACTGTAGCGTGACCATCCAGAACTTCATTCTTTGAACAGACCTGTTTAGTCTGCTGAAATCCAGAATGGGTCTCCAATCCCCTGTCTTTTTTGGTACCAAAAAGAACCTTGAGTAAGTTCTGGAGCCTTGCTGGTCTGCTGGGACTGGCTGGATGGCTCTTTTTCTTAGCAGTTTTGATATTTCTTGAACTGCCTGATCCCTTAGATTGGGTGGAACATCAGGAAGGGATTTGTTGGGAATGTAGGGAGTGCAAAAGAAGGGGATTTTGTAGCCTAAGGATATGATAGACAGTACCTATTTGTCTTGTATTATACTTTGCCAGGCTTTTGGGTACAGCGATAATCTTCCTCCGACTGCCTCCGAAGGTGGACAGCCGGGCAGCACCTCAGGAATGCTGGAAGGGCTTGTCAAAGAAAGATTCTCTTTGGCCCTGATTTTGCGGACCCCCTCTGCCCCGAGGGCGACGTCTATTGTTGTTCCCTCCTTTGCCCCTAGAGGGAAACTCTACACGTGTGTCAGGCATGGCTCCCTGGGGTTTCCAGAACCACATCTTAACACTCTTCTGACCCTTGGGATATGGTCTTGAAGGAGTGGAAAAACGGACTCCCACAGCAGAGAGAGTCTTGCCTTCCTGGTCACACCTGAAAAGGGTATCCTTCACCTGTGGTCCAAAAAGAGCAGAACCATCAAAGGGGGTGTTGGTGAAAGATGCCCTGAAGGGTTCTGCAAAGTTACATAACTGCATCCAAGCATGCCTCCTCAAGGCCACGCCTGTGCCTGCGGCCCTACTCGCACCAACAGCTGCATAAGAGATGAGCCGCATGGAGGAGTTTACTACCGAATTAAGAGTCGCCAGTTGGGAGGCAAAGTTAGCCTGGACCCCCGCAGCTGATGGATCTTGAGAGGTATCTCCTAGCTCTTTAAGGAGATCCCTTTGAAGGTGGGTAAAGTGGCACAAGTAGTTCAACGATCTCATGGACAAAGTCGCTGAGGAAAACATCCGCTTCTCATATCTGTCCATCGTCCTAGATTCCTTATTAGGGGGATGGTCAGACGAAGAAGTTTTAGCCAACTCCTTTTTTGTGGCCGCTGCTACCACCATGGCATCAATGGGAACACCCTTCATCAGAAATTGCTTGTCCTATGGTGCAGTAATAAACTTTGTGGGTCTTCGGGGGTTTGTTCCACTGTGTCTGGGGCTGACCACGCCTTCTGAGCCACCACAGACATCAGTGGATCAAAAGGCGGAAACACCCAGGAGGTGGAGGTAATACCGACTCATCCTCGGAAGGGTTAAGGGTAGTCCAGTCCCCCCTCTGCCTAAGTATCTCAAGGACATCTGAGAAAGAGATGTCCTCAGAGGGGGATCTCGGGGACCCTTCCGAATCCTCTAAGTTGGTATCTGAAGTGACAGACTCAGGGGAGTCAACATGCTTCCTCTTGCATTTCCTCTTTCAAGGGGGCTCCTCTGAATGATCAAGGGAGGCCTTGGAAGAGGAAGATACACCCAATGGGGTGCCCTGGAGCACTTGTACCCCACGCTTGGGGTCTGGACGAGGGGCAGAGGCAGACACAGGCACCATGGGGGGAGGAGCCGATGAGGCTGATCGTGGGACTGACTCAGAGGCCAGCACACTCCTCATAACCTCGAAGGTGCCCCTTCCTGATAGCGGAGAAGGCTCCGGCGAGACCAAAATCCTTCCCGGCACTGAGAGAGATGGCTCTGAAGCCGATGTAGGAGCCGAACTCACCTGCGTCGAAGCTCCGAGAGGGAGAACGGGGTTGGACAAGGGTCCGATGCCACTCGCCCCCTCGGAGCCGACGAGGGAGTCCCGGTGCCGAGATCCCTCCAAGGATGGCACCATGGAGGCGATCGGAGCCGACGACGGAACCAAAAGGGTAGGTATCGGCACCGACGGTTCCACAATCCGAGCCCCAGCAAGCTCCGGCTCTGAACTCAAGGGATGAGTCGAAGGAGGAACTACTGCAGCGACAGGCAGAGCCGAACCCTGTTGAGGGGGGCTGGACAACATTTTAGCCAGGGCCTGCGATTTTAGAAGCCTGCTCACCACTCTCTCCAAATCATGGTCACATAGTCTAGAAGACCGAGAAGAGTGGGATCCGTGACTTCGCTCTGACTGTAACAGAGGCGACCCTGGAGCCGAGCGTATCGACTCTAGGGATGGAGATCTAGAGCGTTTTCGGCTCCCTGACGGTTCCAACACCAGAGTCGGGGCCGACTGGGATACAGGTACTTCGGTTCCAGCTGGATCTGAAGTTGAAGCAGACGCTACGCTCGACGACGGCTCTGAACTGGGAGCCGACGGCTTCGTTGGCTTAGAGGGTTTCACTGGCTGGGCCTTAGTCGGTGACCCTTCACGTTTCAGCAAATCCCTAAGGATTAGCTTATTCCTACGCTCCTGCAGGACTCTTGGACTAAAGGCGTGGCACACTGAACAAGAGTCCTGCAGGTGTAGGGTGCCCAAACAGTAGACACAAGAAGTGTGACCATCTGACAGCATGAGTCAAACTTCTTGAATCCAGATACTTTCGTATCTTTAGACATTCCTGTAAAAATGAAAATCAATCACAGAGAAAAAGCAACAGAAGGGAAGTAGGTAACTAGTAAAAAACACACGCACTCAACACAAGTTACCACACCCTAACAGCACACACACACTATATATATCTAAGAAATAGTAACTAAAGCTATTGATATATAACAATTTCTAATAAAACTACTATATTAAGGAACAAGGATTAGCCTCTAACTAAAAATGGCTACCTTGAAGAAACAAAGGGGGGGGGACTCTCTAACAAAAAACGAGTTTCCAAGGGAAAGGAGACTAAACTACAAACAGCTAACTAGACCAGTAGAACTACTATAACTATAACTATAGCTACTATAATTATAATACAAAAATTTTTATAAAAGCTAACAATAAAATAGAAAAATATGACCTGAGCCAGAAAAAGCAACCTCGCAGCAGAAGCGGCAAATGAGATCCGCATATCTAGCGCCAGGTATCATGGGATATACAGGGGCCTCGAGCCAGTAAACAGCTCTCGAGTTTTTGAAGAAGGCCAAGTCGGAGCCGAATCCAACCAGCAAGAATGAAGGCGAGATAGACAACTTAACATCTAGAAATACCCCAGAGGTTCCTAACCAAGAAGATTACTAGCTTAAAAAACATAATCTACAAAAAAAAAAAAAAAAAAAAAAAAACACTGAAATCACTGTCCCTTTATTTGATATCTTATAGACTTTAGAGGGGAGATCAATATCTTGTTGTCAGTAAGATATGTATTAATGTGTGTGCTTAATGCTAATTAGAAACTAAATTAGTTAACACATTTTTCATTCTATTTTATATGCACTATTTTATATACAGCTTAATTTCATATGAGACTAAAAGATGCTTTTGAAACTGCAGTGTGCTTTCTGAAATTTGCAAGATGCCCTCTGACCTAGTAATTGCTAGCACAGCAATATTCATGTTTATGCCTTTTGGAAATGTACTTGAGAAGCAGCTGATTATCTGCTAGGTCAGGAAGCAATGAATGAATAATACCATATTCTGTAATGTAATGATTTTGAACAATTAGATCTATTTGAAGTATGAGAACATGCACAGCTGCAGAAGGAAGAGATAAAACAGACAAAGGACTGTTGGAGAAATGAACTGCAATCTATACTTGCTTTGTACTCAAATTAGCCATAGTACCTTGAATGGTAACATTGCATATATCTAACCGGTGGTAGCCAAGGCCACGTTGTTTTTCTTAGGAAGTTTCTCACAAAAATTGATAGTACAAGCAGAATATTACACAAACAAGCACTACGAAATGATGATGTTAAAACTTGTGATTAACTACGTCAGCTTGGTAGGCAATGTCTTACTAGAAAATGTATAAAAATGCTTGCATTTCCTTATTCTAGTCAAACAAACTCTGTATTAGCACGTTTTTGTCTCCTTGCTGCAAGATTAAAGTGCCTTAACCTGAACCTACCGTGTATTGATCATTTTTAAAGTATATTTTTCCTTTGACAGATGGGTCCTTTGGACTGGAAACATATCTCTCACTCTGGCTCAGGTCAGAATTGGGCCCGGTGGCATGAACCCGTACGGAGAAGAGGCCACATCGGTTCTTCTGCTTTGAAAGACCTCCGAATAAATTGTCGTTCAAAAGAGGCCAGGGACTGTTTCTGATCTGTGATTGGAGGACGAGTCAATGTTCCGGTGGGATCAAGACACGGAGGCTCAGGTAAGGAGGAATTTACCTTTTTCTGTTTTAGATCAGGGACTTGTTACAGTATTATTGTTTTTGTCAGGGAGATTTGCATGTGCAGATCAGGGACAAAAAAGATTGCTGTCTTGTCATAGATCAGGGAAACAGAATAGGTAGGCAGTTATTCTGGATAAACTGTAAAAAAGGTGTAAGTCGTGGTACCACGTGATAAAAAAAGGGTTACGTAACTTAGCTAAGGCAACATGGGAAATCAGTGCACAAAAAGTTCCCGAGACCCGCCCCTAACCAAACACGCGAAATATATGCAATTACAGCGTGCCGATAATGTTAGGTATTATACAAAATGGGTTAATAAATACAAATTCTATGGTAATTTAGACAAACCTTCACTTATTAAACTTGTTAGACAACTTAAAACAGACGCGAAAGGTCAGCTAAAAAAGCAATGACAATTAGGAGTCCCTCAGGCACACAGGTGGCTTGAGGAAGCAAACCGCAGGGAACAAAAGATTAAAAATTCAAAAGCAATGTTTTTAGATAAAGAAGACAATAACTTGGTAATAGCAACAGCCCCTCTGCCCCCTCCGCTTCCTTTACCAGAATATGAAGCAAGTGGACAAGTTGATCCACCTCCACTATACCCAGCTGTTTCTGCAAAACCAAAACCATTTGTCAGAGATCCTATCGAGACCAGGTCTCGAGCACGCAACTTAAGAGGGGATATTGAATTGTATGAAATAAATAAAAATTCACAAGCTATGAGTGAAGAAGAGATATGTCCACTCATAGAAGTACCAAATTCGCAGGCAGGACAGGCAGGACAGGACCCAACTCTTCTAGTATATAGACTGTGGACACCGGAAGACATCCGGAAAGCCACAGAGGGAATTCCCCATCCAAAAGTTAATTTTAGAAAATTCTTAGAAGATTTACAGGGCATGAGGTTAAGTTACCATTTGAATGGAGAGGAAGTAGAGAAAGTAGTCAGACAAATCGTAGGTCCAGATTGGCACATGATCAGTGGCAACTGGAATCCCCATGGTGCAGAGCTTAGACCACTCCCACATATTAACGCAGAACTGGACAACAGAGTGAAAGGTCTGACAGACCGAATCTCTGAGAAATGGAAGCCTAGGGCTGATTGGACTTGCATTAGTCAATGCATACAACAAGAAGGTGAAACTGTTGATAGATCCAGACTATTAGAATGTTTTAATAACCATTGTGGAATGCAGGTACCTGAAGACCAAACACATGATTCCCCATATGAGCAGCAGCTAAAGAATGCATTTTTGAAAGGCAGTATTGAACCCATTAGCAGCTTTATTACAAAGCACATGGTAGATCATCGTACAAGTAGATTACAGTCATTACTTGAATATGCAAGACATGCCGAAAGGCATTTTAATAGCAAAAAAGAAAAAGAAAACTCAAGTATTTGCAGTAGAAGATGGATCAGAAGTCTTTGTAGTACAAACTGGGAAGAAGGGTAAGAAAAATAGCCAGGGAAACAAACAATCTGATAAACGATCAGAGGACTTTGAAGAGAGAAAGAAAAGGGGTGAATGTTTTAAATGCGGCAAAAGGGACATTTAGCAAGGGATTGCAGGCAAAATAAAAAGGTAACCACAGAAGACAAGGAGGGTGAGGACTGACTATATGGTAGTCAAGATTCACTGGAAAGGAATAAACAAGAAAAGACAAGTGCAAATGTGATAGAAGGGGTAGAGGACATAACAGAAGAAATAGAGGATGTACATGAAATCACAGACAAGGAAGAAAATGAAATTTTGGACTTAGCATTATTGAGCCTAGAGCTCTACTTAGCAGACACAAAACCAGAAGTTACATTTCTGGTAGAGGGGAGGGAAGTTAAATTCCTGTGTGACTCAGCGCCTTCACGGATCCTGATACATCCTTCCAAACTACCAGAAAATTCAGAATCACTTGACTACATATTAGTAAAAGCAGCTAATGGACAGCTGTATCGGGAGCCACTCTCCCACAACATAACGATAACTGACCCAGTTTCAGGGATGACCCAGAAAAGCAAAATTGTTATTTCTGCAAAATGCCCAGTGAATCTCTTGGGCAGAGACCTAATGCAGATATTTGGCATAGCCGTAGTTCCAACTATGCAGGGTATGGAAGCACAGCGACAAATGGATACTTTTGTAGTGCGACCGGAGGGTGAAACATTTTATTGGTACAGCCAGGACTTGGTTACGACTGGTCCAGGGGCAGTAACCGAAGAACTGATAAACGTAGTCATCAGTAAATCCCCCTCCCTTGACACTGATAAACATCATTTGTTGCATTGCACTCTATATTACTGTAGCAATTCAGGACCTGATAAAGAATATGAGCAAGAACTGTTTAGACACCATGCTAACAGATTAGTATTACAAAATTTGTACTGGGACACAGAAGGAAACAGTGTAGTGAGCTGTTCATTGCCCCAGGAATTCCTAGCACTTTACAAATCTAATCGATTACCACATGTGAGTTTAACTAAAGATAGAAATGTGAAGTGGGCAGACCTAGGAGAAAAAGTCACAAGGTGGGAAAAACAGACAGAGTTAGAACTTTCTGAACAGGGAGTACAAAAGCAGAAACTAAATTGGATAACGCAGACACACCCAGCTGTGCACTCACAGGCAAGTGAGGACAGCTGAGTAGCACTCTTACTAGAGGAAGAGAAAAAAGCCTTACTAGACATACCAGAGACTCTCTGGTCAACAGGGAAATCAGATGTAGGACTTATTCGTACAGCAGGACCAGTTACTATTATGCCAAAGTCAACATTTAGACCTCAAAAGAGACAGTATCCCTTGAGAAAGGATGCAGAAATAGGAATCAAACCTATAATAGCAGCCTTACTTAAGGAAGGAGTCTTGATAGAATCTCCCAATTCACCATGTAATACACCCTTATTTCCTGTTAGGAAAGCAAATGGAGAATGGCGTATGGTCCAAGATTTACAAGCTGTAAATGACGCAGTTATACCCAGGGCACCTACGGTGCCAGATCCACACACTTTGTTAAATGATTTAAAACTTCAACAAAAGTATTTTTCTGTGGTAGATATTAGCAATGCATTTTTCTCAATACCGATACACCCTGACAGACAACATTGGTTTGCATTTACATTTCAGGGGAAAAGGTATACATATACGCGACTACCACGGGGATATTGTGAAAGTCCAACAATATTCGCACAGGAAATGGCAAGTAACCTGGTGGGATTTATCCCACCGAAAGGCAGTCAGATTTTACATTATGTAGACAACATTCTGCTCGCAGCCCCCACCCATCAAGAATGCAGAGAGGATACCATAGCATTACTAAAATTTTTAGCCACTCAAGGACACAAGGTAAACAAAAACAAACTGCAACTTTGGAAAAAACAGGTCAAATACCTGGGATATGTAATATCCAAAGAAGGCAGATTATTAGATGAAGACAGAAAAACAGCAATATTACAAGCACCTAAACCAACTACCAAGAAGGAAATGATGTCCTTCCTGGGTACTACTAACTTTTGTCGGAGTTGGATTCCAAACTATGCCTTGGAATCTGCTCCACTGACCAACTTGATATTCAAAAAGCCTATGGCAGCACAAGATTTATTACAGTGGACACCAGAAGCAGAATCAGCTTTCTGCAAACTGAAACAACTAATAGCTTCTTCATTAGTTTTAGGATTACCAAACTATCATAAACGATTTTTCCAAACTGTAGATTGTAAGCAAGGTTATATGACATCAGTGTTAACACAACAGCATGGGGACAAACAACGCCCCATAGCTTACTATTTATCACAGCTAGACCCAGTGGCGTGATCCCTGCCCCACTGTGTAAAAGCAGTAGTCACAGCTGCAATGGCAGTGCAGGCTTCAGCCTCAGTAGTGTTGTTCCACCCTCTCACATTGAGAGTGCCTCATGCAGTCGCGATTATTTTACTGCAAGAAAAAGTAGCATATCTTTCTCCTGCTAGACATCTTTCCTGTATGACTATACTGTTGAGTCAACCTCATATGACAATTGAATGATGCACAACCTTGAATCCATCAACCTTGCTCCCAACCCCTGCAGATGGCAAACCACACTGCTGTCTGCAGGAGATTGAGCAAAAGACACTACCTAGAAAAGATCTTACAGATGTTCCCTTGGATGATGCCGAGGTGACATACTATGTGGACGGCTCGTGCAGGAGGGGTCCTACAGGACAGAATCTAGTGGGGTATGCAGTAGTTTCTGATACTGAGATTTTAGAAGCAAAGTCTTTACTGCACAACTTATCTGCACAAACAGCAGAATTGATTGCTTTGACAAGGGCATGTACCTTGGCAAAAGGTAAACGAGTGAACATTTTTACTGACAGTCAGTATGCGTTTTCTACTGTACATGTTTTTGCGCAGCAGTGGAAAAATAGAGGAATGATAACATCTACTGGTAAACCAATTAACCATGCACAATTTATTCTAGATTTGTTAGACTCTATTCAGTTACCTCAGAAAGTAGCTATTTGCAAATGCGTAGCTCATACCAAGCAACAGGATAGAATTTCAAAAGGTAATGCGAGGGCTGATACAGCTGCAAAACAAGCAGCTTCAGCTACAGAAGTATTTCTTTTCAGTGAGGAATTACAACCCTCCAAGATTTTAGACTTAGAAATGTTAAAAACAATGCAGACACTTACTATAAATGTAGAAAAACAAAAGTGGATAAAACGAGGAGCAATCCTTGAGAAGGGACTGTACATCTCCAAAGAGAAGAAACCGATTTTGCCATCTAACTTGTTTAGATATGCAGCTTTGTTGAGCCATGGGCAGTGCCATGTCTCAACAAGGGGGATGGTACAGTTAGTGAATCGAGTGTTTGCGACGTATGGATTTACAAACTACACAAAAAAATTTTGTGCAGCATGCCATGTTTGTAACAAGCATCATGCACAAGGGGCATTAAAACCTAAGCAAGGGAGTTTCCCTACACCACCGTATCCGTTCCATGCTGTTTGTATGGATTTTATAGAGCTGAATAAATGCGAAAAAAAGAAGTACTGTCTTGTCATTATAGATATGTTTTCCAAATGGGTGGAAGCTTTACCAACAAAAAATCCAGATGCAGCTACTGTTGCAAAAGTCCTCATTAAAGAAATTATTCCTAGATTTGGCATACCGGAAAAGATTTATAGTGACAATGGCACACACTTTGTAAATCAAACTATACAACAACTCAGCCGTTATTTCGGGATTTCTCTGAAAAATCATTGCGCATACCACCCCCAATCTGCAGGACTAGTAGAGAAGCACAATGGGGTTTTGAAAAACAAGCTTAGGAAATTGATTAGTGAGACACAAAAAACCTGGGTGCACTGTCTACCTCTGGCACTGTTGAGCATGAGAACTGTTCCAAATGCAAAAGGGTTAACTCCTTTTGAAATTCTGTTTGGGAGGGCATATTATACACCTCAGTGGAAACCTCTCATGCCTGCAGAGCAGGAGGCTGACAGTTCACTTCCAGAGCATATGAGGCGATTTTTGAATAACAAACTTTTGCAGTTAAATTCTATTTCAGATAAAGAACAAACCAGAACATCGGAAGCAGCAATAGCCCCAGACACATGGGTCTGGGTGAAGGTTGTGAAGAAAAAGAACTGGAGTTCTCCGAAGTGGGAAGGACCATACCAGGTGCTGCTGTCAACACCCACTGCAGTCAAGATTGCAGAGCGAGCGTCCTGGATTAATCTGACACACTGTAAACTGGTTAAGAACTTTGAACTGGACAAAAACCTTGTTACTGTTGTACAACGAGAACAAAATGACCAGGTATAGAGTAAACAGAGATGCAGAACAACCTCAGAAAATTTGCATGATTATTTTGATAGCTATACTGATAACATTGATCTTTTTGTTGTGGCCTTTCCTTTTCCCAGCCACAAGAGTTGAACTGATCAAACGTGATGCATTACTCATAGACTGGCATCCAAACTTTAACACTTACCAAGCAATTAAATATGTGTATGCTGAGACTTTTAATGTTTCGAACTGCTGGATTTGCACAGCTATACCAACAGCATACGGGGGATTATTAATGACTGCTGTCCCCCTAGGGGTCAATGAGACCTGGGAAAACTTGATTTTTGATATTTCACCTGTGAAATCACAAGACAAAATAGCATTGTACCTACCTGTTACACAAAAAGGGATTGTATGTTTTTACAAGAATGACGCTATTCAGGTGGGTTGGAGCAATTGCAATGTGACTCTTTCTTATAAATGTTATATTAAAGCCAGTAAGACTAAAACTATTTGTGATACAAACTATGATGCATATTTCATGAAGATGCATAGAAATGTTGATGAGATACAACATAATCCTGTTCTTTTAAAGCAGCTTTCTATTATTGATAAGAAAATGTTTCATGCAGGGCGAGCTTATATCAATACTAAAGTAGAGAATTGTTATTTTGTTTGTGAGAAAAAAGCATATAAATGGCTACCTGAGAATTGGTCCCGCAGTTGTTTTTTGGGTTACCTGGTTCCGGCCATACGACACACTGCAGCTTTGCCTCAGGGAAAAATTCGAAAAGTCAGAGAGGTCAGCAGTAAACCTAGAAGTCCAATTAAGAGATCTGAGAATCCAGTAAGATGAATCGAAGCAGGGTGGAGAAACCATAACTCCATAAAAAATAAAGATAAACTGACACACATGGACTTGAGTGACACCATTATATAATGGGCAGGCATAGCCCCTGCATATGGCACAGTGAAATCGATTTGGGAGCTGAGAAAACTGTCTAAACTTCTTGAAGTTATGAGGAATGCAACTTTTTCTGCTCTCGAATTAGTGACTGATGAACTGAATGCTCTGAGAACTGTGGTGCTTCAGAACCGCATGGCTCTCATAGGTTCATAGGTTCATAGGTTCATACTAGGCTATCTGCCCTAGGGCATTTATAAGCCTAGCCAGAGTTGTGTGGCTTTCACTACCCCTTAGGTTGAAGAATACTATACCCATTAGTTTGCCGTGCCTCTGTCCAGCAGTGATACAGGGATGATCACCGGGGTAAACCTACGATCTCCCATCCACTGGTCAAGATTCCTCTTGAACAGAGCCAGTGAGGTGCTCTGTCTCACATGGACCGGGACTCTGTTCCACAGCATAGGGAGTTTCTGGGTGATGAATCTGTCCCTCCAGCACGTCCTATTTATATCCGTGTTGAGGTTTAAGTCTCTTGCTCTTGTGGCTCTGGTGGAGTTGGATTTTTTGAGGTGGAGCATGTCCATTAATTCCGGGTTGGACATGGCCTTGTATGTCAGGCACAGGTCACTTCTAAACAGACGGTATGCGACTGAATAGAGCTGGAGTTTCTTCAGTCGGGCAGCATATGGCATATTTTTGAGCCCCTTTATCCTTTTGGTGAGGAACTTTTGGGGTCTTTCCAATTGCTGCAGGTGTCGGGTAAGATACATTCCGAATGGGGCATTGTACTCAATCATTGGTCTGATAAGTGAAGAGTACAGGGGAACAATGACCTCCCTTGATCTAGATGTGAATCCCTTCATAATCAGGTGGGCAATGTAGAAGGTCCTCCTAACCACTTTGGCAATGTGAGTGTCAAAAGAAAGGTTACTGTCAACTTGGGTCCCCAGGTCCCTGATTACCTCTTCTCTGCTTAATGGATTGCCACCTATGTGGTAACTTGGGCTTACCTTGTTTTTACCAAAGGGTATGACTATACATTTTTTGGCGTTTAGCTTAAGGCCATGGCTCTGGCACCAGTTATCCATTTCTATGAGACCTCTCTGAAGGATATCTGTGTCTGATGGATTTTCAACTATGGCGCCCAGTTTGCAATCATCTGCAAACTTTGTCAGCCACAATCCTCCTATGTTTGCCTGCACTTCTGAAAAGTAGATGCCGAACAAGAGGAGCCAGGACTGAGCCCTGTGGGACACCGCTTGTGACCGGCTTGGAGTCTGACATGGCACCAGCAACTCTAACCCTGTGGGTTCTGTCCTTGAGCCAGATTGCAACCCATCTTGTGAGATATGGGTTTACATTTAAGCTGGTGAGCTTTTCTATGATACCCGAGTGGGGTATTGTGTCAAGCTTTTGCAAGGTCAAGGTAGGCTGTGTGAACTGCCTTACTCATCAATAGCCCTGGTGACTGTTTCAAAAGTCGACCAAGTTCAAGAGGCATGATCTGCCCTTGACAAAGCCATTGGGTAGGATCCAATGTCTGTAGGTCCCCTATGTCTTTATTTATGAGTTCCATTATGATCCTCTCCATAGCTTTGCAGACCAGGCTTGTTAAGCTTATGGGCGGTAATTACCAGGGTCCGTAGAAGCCCGCCTTTGTGGAGTGGGACCACAGTTGCCGTCGCCACTCTTTGGGTGCGTATCCTGTGGTAAGGCTAAGATTAAACAGCAGCCTTATGTGTGGGTTTAGTTCCTCATTGAGTTTGTGTAGCACACAGCCGGGACACCATCCGGTCCCATTGATGCTGTGTTTTAGCTTTAGAAGAGCAGCTCTCACCTGGGCATTTGAGATGATTGGGAGGCTACACTCTGCTGGCATAGATATTTCTCCTTGGGGGGGAGAAATTTTCACTGAACCTGTCTGCCAGTATGTTTGCAATGTCTGTGGGTTCAGTGATTTTTGTATCATTTGGACTAATTCTGAGCATATCTGGGAGTTTCCACCCAGATTTCTAACATAGCTAAAGAAGGCCTTATGATTGTCTTTTTGTCCTTGGCGATTTTTCTCTCAAAGTTGGCCTTGGATGATTTTATGAGTGATCGTAGTTTTACTAGTATTGATCAGAGATGTCTTCCTTTTAGGGATTTTGCTCTATCTTGTAGTAGCTTTCTCCTCTTGTTGTAAAGTTTGTTTATGGCTGGGGTCCACCAGATCGGGCTTGCCTTTGGTGGAAAGGGTCTTGATTTTATTTGGGATTGCTTGATCCATGCAATCCTGGAGGTGCTCGTAGAAAGCATTTGTAAGGGATTCAGCAGCGTGGGTTGTGGTTTCCAATGGCTCAGGGCCTTGAAGGATACCACACCAGTCTTAAGAAGTGTGAAGTTGGCTTTGGAGAGGTTCTTCACTGTGGTCTGTTTTGTTCGCGGTGGGGGCGGGATGTGGATCTCCAGTGAGATTAGTTTATGGTCTGATCTCACCAATGAGGGATATACTTCCGGTGTGGAGCATTTTGTCCTCATGTTTGTGATGATCAGGTCTAGTATATTTTCACCTCTTGTGGGAATGGTGACAAGTTGTTCCATAGCATTTGAGTTTATGAACTCCAGGAACCTTTGGGCTAGGGTATTGGGGCTTGAGTAATGTTACCAGTCTATGTTTGGGTAGTTGAAGTCACCCAATATGACGGTGTTTGGAGACATTTATACTCCAGTGTCTTCAGGAAGGCTGTGTGGGGTTCCTGAGTTTGAGAGGGTGGCCTGTAACATGCTACAAACTGTAGAGCAGTTTTGCCTATGGTTAATTGCACCTGAATGGTCTCTGATGCTTCGTGGGTTGCCACCAGCCTGGAGGTGTGCATATCTAAAGAAACACTGACATCCAACTGCCAGTATGAGAGACAAACTAACCTATTCACTTAGAACAGAGCTGGAAATATCACACCTGTTATTGGGCAACTAAAGCTCAAGTCTCTCCTCAAAAATCTACAAGGCACGGAAAGGAGGATGCTTTTCATCAGCTGCTACTGGTAGCAAAAGACATCCATTTCAGGCACTAAACTATTCGTCAGTTGATCTTGGCAAACTCTAGGTACTGCAGATGTCAAAGACAGGTGTACAACAATCGTGTTGATAACAAAATAAAAGAATTACTGAACAGATACTGCTGAGGGTGCTTCAGGGGAGCAGTAGTTACTCTCTGTCCTTTCAATGAAGCAGACAGGAAGACAACTCCATCTTCCTTTGCCTCCCCTTTATCAAAAGTAAGAGCTGCTTTTCATGCATTAAGACAGTGATTCTTCATTAGAAAACAACAATGCAGCTCTTTATGTATGCACTGCACAGCTTAAAGTTTGGGAGGGCAGTGACAGAGTGACTGCTTTTAAACTGCAGCCTAACACCAGACACAAGCTTAATAGTACATTAAAACAAGTCCCCCAATTAGGGCACTGAAGAGAGACAGATAGGTTTTGAACTTCTGAAAGGAGACTTTTCAGATACTACCCTCAGGAAGGAGCTGCCGCTTTACAAAAGGACACTTTAGCTACACAAAACACCAGAGCTAGCCTGCTTCAGTCAAAATAACCGTAAAACCATTTTCTTATCTATGTGCCTTGCAGTAACACAATTCAACTGCTGAGTAATCTATAACAAAAGTAGTTCTTTACTGCAATGTCTGCAAGTCTCAGAAATACTATAACAGGCAACTAAATATTTGTATTTTAAACTGATAATAGGCCCTAAAAAGTAATGCTTGTATTCTGCATTAAGGGGTGAATTTACTCGAGTATTTTCAAACTTCTCACCAAAGGATCCCAATTTGTTCCTTGTACCATTGTTCTCGTTTATAGCTGGCAAGCAGCCCTTATTGTTTAGATTTTTAATGATTGGCAAGCAACACTGCTTCTTAATAAAGCATTCCTTTCCCATTATTTTCCTTTAACACAGCCATACAGATTCACCTTTCTATACTTAAAACATAAAAACTTAAAGAAAAACTGCCAACATGCCAAAAGGAGCAAGAGTAAACATTCAAAGTCACCAGGTTAAAAAAAAAAAAAAAAAAAAAAAGATTGTGGTAAAATAATGGCAAGTCAATGTTGCCATTTTCATTAATTTCTTCGACCCCCGGACTACAGACATGCAATAAATCCCAGATGACTGACATAGTACAGCTGTGTACATTTACCATAAATGTAGACGTTAGAGTGTATTCACTGTTGCAGTCATCACACCTGGGCCATCTGCCTGCAGGTAGCCCTCAGTCGGCCCGAACACCAGAATCCACCCTAGTGGTGAGAGGTGCTACGTACGCTTTAATCAAAGAAGAATGCTGTTCGTATATTCCTGACAACCAGCACGAAATAAACGTCCATCTTGAGGTGATCCAGCAAGTGTTGACCATGACCAAACCAGGCCCAAACCCTCTGATGGACTTTTTCCAGAATTTGTTTGGGGGGTGGGGTTCCATCCTAATGAACATCCTGATTGCCATTTGTGTAGGATTACTCCTATTAGGAGCATGCATTTGTTGTGGTATTCCCTGCATGAAAAAGTTAATCAAAGATTTTATAGACATGTCAGTTTCTCAGACTTTGTATCAAAGTACTGAAATTGAAGAGTTGTTGAAAAGTGAAACACTTTCATAAGTTTAAACTGAATGACTTTCTTAACTGCAAATCCTGGATGGAAGAGGTTAGAAGAAGAAGCAAACTGTTTATTCTTTTGAAAATAGAATTAAAAAGTGTTAACGGGGGGAAATGTCAGAAAAATATGTATTAATGTGTGTGCTTAATGCTAATTAGAAACTAAATGAGTTAACACGTTTTTCATTCTATTTTATATGCACTATTTTATATACAGCTTAATTTCATATGAGACTAAAAGATGCTTTTGAAACTGCAGTGTGTTTTCTGAAACTTGCAAGATGCCCTCTGACCTAGTAATTGCTAGCACAGCAATATTCATGTTTATGCCTTTTGGAAATGTACTTGAGAAGCAGGTGATTATCTGCTAGGTCAGGATGCAATGAATGAACAATACCATATTCTGTAATGTAATGATTTTGAACAATTAGCTCTATTCGAAGAATGAGAACATGCACAGCTGCAGAAGGAAGAGATAAAACAGACAAAGGACTGTTGGAGAAATGAACTGCAATCTATACTTGCTTTGTGCTCAAATTAGCCATAGTACCTTGAATGGTAACATTGCATATATCTAACCAGTGGTAGCCAAGGGCACGTTGTTTTTCTTAGGAAGTTTCTCACAAAAATTGATAGTACAAGCAGAATATTACACAAACAAGCACTACGGAATGATGATGTTAAAACTTGTGATTTACTACGTCAGCTTGGTAGGCAATGTCTTACTAGAAAATGTATAAAAATGCTTGCATTTCCTTATTCTAGTCAGACAAACTCTGTATTAGCACGTTTTTGTCTCCTTGCTGCAAGATTAAAATGCCTTAACCTGAACCTACCGTGTATTGATAATTTTTAAAGTATATTTTTCCTTTGACAGATTGGTCCTTTGGACTGGAAACATATCTCTCACTCTGGCTCAGGTCAGAATTGGGCCCTGTGGCATGAACCCGTACGGAGAAGAGGCCACATCGGTTCTTCTGCTTTGAAAGACCTCCGAATAAATTGTCGTTCAAAAGAGGCCAGCCATTGTTTCTGATCTGTGATTGGAGGACGAGTCAATGTTCCGGTGGGATCAAGACGCGGAAGCTCAGGTAAGGAGGAATTTACCTTTTTCTCTTTTAGATTAGGGACTTGTTACAGTATTATTGTTTTTGTCAGGGAGATTTGCATGTGCAGATCAGGGACAAAAAAGATTGCTGTCTTGTCATAGATCAGGGAAACAGAATAGGTAGGCAGTTATTCCAGATAAACTGTAAAAAAGGTGTAAGTCGTGGTACCACGTGATAAAAAAAGGGTTACGTAACTTAGCTAAGGCAACATGGGAAATCAGTGCACAAAAAGTTCCCGAGACCCGCCCCTAACCAAAGACGTGAAATATATGCAATTACAGCGTGCCGATAATGTTAGGTATTATACAAAATGGGTTAATAAATACAAATTCTATGGTAATTTAGACAAACCTTCACTTATTAACCTTGTTAGACAACTTAAAACAGACGCGAAAGGTCAGCTAAAAAAGCAATGACAATTAGGAGTCCCTCAGGCACACAGGTGGCTTGAGGAAGCAAACTGCAGGGAACAAAAGATTAAAAATTCAAAAGCAATGTTTTTAGATAAAGAAGACAATAACTTGGTAATAGCAACAGCCCCTCCGCCCCCTCCGCTTCCTTTACCAGAATATGAAGCGAGAGGACAAGTTGATCCACCTCCACTATACCCAGCTGTTCCTGCAAAACCAAAACCGTTTGTCAGAGATCCTATCGAGACCAGGTCTCAAGCACGCAACTTAAGAGGGGATATTGAATTGTATGAAATAAATAAAAATTCACAAGCTATGAGTGAAGAAGAGATATGTCCACTCATAGAAGTACCAAATCCACAGGCAGGACAGGCAGGACCTGACCCAACTCTTCTAGTATATAGACTGTGGACACCGGAAGACATCCGGAAAGCCACAGAGGGAATTCCCCATCCAAAAGTTAATTTTAGAAAATTCTTAGAAGATTTACAGGGCATGAGGTTAAGTTACCATTTGAATGGAGAGGAAGTAGAGAAAGTAGTCAGACAAATTGTAGGTCCAGATTGGCACATGATCAGTGGCAACTGGAATCCCCATGGCGCAGAGCTTAGACCACTCCCACATAGTAACGCAGAACTGGACAACAGAGTGAAAGGTCTGACAGACCGAATCTCTGAGAAATGGAAGCCTAGGGCTGATTGGACTTGCATTAGTCAATGCATACAACAAGAAGGTGAAACTGTTGATAGATATTATGCCAGATTATTAGAATGTTTTAATAACCATTGTGGAATGCAGGTACCTGAAGACCAAACACATGATTCCCCATATGAGCAGCAGCTAAAGAATGCATTTTTGAAAGGCAGTATTGCACCCATTAGCAGCTTTATTACAAAGCACATGGTAGATCATTGTACACGTAGATTACAGTCATTACTTGAATATGCAAGACATGCCAAAAGGCATTTTAATAGCAAAAAGAAAAAGAAAACTCAAGTATTTGCAGTAGAAGACGGATCAGAAGTATTTGTAGTACAAACTGGGAAGAAGGGTAAGAAAAATAGCCAGGGAAACAAACAATCTGATAAACGATCAGAGGACTTTGAAGAGAGAAAGAAAAGGGGTGAATGTTTTAAATGCGGGAAAAAGGGACATTTAGCAAGGGATTGCAGGCAAAATAAAAAGGTAACCACAGAAGACAAGGAGGGTGAGGACTGACTATATGGTAGTCAAGAATCACTGGAAAGGAATAAACAAGAAAAGACAAGTGCAAATGTGATAGAAGGGGTAGAGGACATAACAGAAAAAATAGAGGATGTACATGAAATCACAGACAAGGAAGAAAATTAAATTTTGGACTTGGCATTATTGAGCCTAGAGCTCTACTTAGCAGACACAAAACAGGAAGTTACATTTCTGGTAGAGGGGAGGGAAGTTAAATTCCTGTGTGACTCAGGGGCTTCACGGACCCTGATACATCCTTCCAAACTACCAGAAAATTCAGAATCACTTGACTACATATTAGTAAAAGCAGCTAATGGACAGCTGTATCGGGAGCCACTCTCCCACAACATAGCGATAACTGACCCAGTTTCAGGGATGACCCAGAAAAGCAAAATTGTTATTTCTGCAAAATGCCCAGTGAATCTCTTGGGCAGAGACCTAATGCAGATATTTGGCATAGCCGTAGTTCCAACTATGCAGGGTATGGAAGCACAGCGACAAATGGATACTTTTGTAGTGCGACCGGAGGGTGAAACATTTTATTGGTGCAGCTAGGACTTGGTTACGACTGGTCCAGGGCAGTAACCGAAGAACTGATGAATGTAGTCATCAGTAAATCCCCCTCCCTTGACACTGATAAACAGCATTTGTTGCATTGCACTCTATATTACTGTAGCAATCCAGGACCTGATAAAGAATATGAGCAAGAACTGTTTAGAAACCATGCTAACAGATTAGTATTACGAAATTTGTACTGGGACACAGAAGGAAACAATGTAGTGAGCTGTTCATTGCCCCAGGAATTCCGAGCACTTTACAAATCTAATCGATTACCACATGTGAGTTTAACTAAAGATAGAAATGTGAAGTGGGCAGACCTAGAAGAAAAAGTCACAAGGTGGGAAAAACAAACAGAGTTAGAACTTTCTGAACAGGGAGTACAAAAGCAGAAACTAAATTGGATAACGCAGACACACCCAGCTGTGCACCCACAGGCAAGTGAGGACAGCTGAGTAGCACTCTTACTAGAGGAAGAGAAAAAAGCCTTACTAGACATACCAGAGACTCTCTGGTCAACAGGGAAATCAGATGTAGGACTTATTCGTACAGCAGGACCAGTTACTATTACGCCAAAGTCAACATTTAGACCTCAAAAGAGACAGTATCCCTTGAGAAAGGATGCAGAAATAGGAATCAAACCTATAATAGCACCTTACTTAAGGAAGGAGTCTTGATAGAATCTCCCAATTCACCATGTAATACACCCTTATTTCCTGTTAGGAAAGCAAACGGAGAATGGCGTATGGTCCAAGATTTACAAGCTGTAAATGACGCAGTTATACCCAGGGCACCTACGGTGCCAGATCCACACACTTTGTTAAATGATTTAAAACCTCAACAAAAGTATTTTTCTGTGGTAGATATTAGCAATGCATTTTTCTCAATACCGATACACCCTGACAGACAACATTGGTTTGCATTTACATTTCAGGGGAAAAGGTATACATATACGTGACTACCACAGGGACATTGTGAAAGTCCAACAATATTCGCACAGGAAATGGCAAGTAACCTGGTGGGATTTATCCCACCGAAAGGCAGTCAGATTTTACTTTATGTAGAAGACATTCTGCTGGCAGCCCCCACCCATCAAGAATGCAGAGAGGATACCATAGCATTACTAAAATTTTTAGCCACTCAAGGACACAAGGTAAACAAAAACAAACTGCAACTTTGGAAAAAAACAGGTCAAATACCTGGGATATGTAATATCCAAAGAAGGCAGAATATTAGATGAAGACAGAAAAACAGCAATATTACAAGCATCTAAACTACCAAGAAGGAAATGATGTCCTTCCTGGGTACTACTAACTTTTGTCGGAGTTGGATTCCAAACTATGCCTTGGAATCTGCTCCACTGACCAACTTGATATTCAAAAAGCCTATGGCAGCACAAGATTTATTACAGTGGACACCAGAAGCAGAATCAGCTTTCTGCAAACTGAAACAACTAATAGCTTCTTCATTAGTTTTAGGATTACCAAACTATCATAAATGATTTTTCCAAACTGTAGATTGTAAGCAAGGTTATATGACATCAGTGTTAACACAACAGCATGGGGACAAACAACGCCCCACAGCTTACTATTTATCACAGCTAGACCCAGTGGCGCGATCCCTGCCCCACTGTGTACAAGCAGTAGTCACAGCTGCAATGGCAGTGCAGGCTTCAGCCTCAGTAGTGTTGTTCCACCCTCTCACATTGAGAGTGCCTCATGCAGTCGCGATTATTTTACTGCAAGAAAAAGTAGCATATCTTTCTCCTGCTATACATCTTTCCTGTATGACTACACTGTTGAGCCAACCTCATATGACAATTGAATGATGCACAACCTTAAATCCGTCAACCTTGCTCCCAACCCCTACAGATGGCAAACCACACTGCTGTCTGCAGGACATTGAGCAAAATACACTACCTAGAAAAGATCTTACAGATGTTCCCTTGGATGATGCCGAGGTGACATACTATGTGGACGGCTCGTGCAGGAGGGGTCCTACAGGACAGAATCTAGTGGGGTATGCAGTAGTTTCTGATACTGAAATTTTAGAAGCAAAGTCTTTACTGCACAACTTATCTGCACAAGCAGCAGAATTGATTGCTTTGACAAGGGCATGTACCTTGGCAAAAGGTAAACGAGTAAACATTTTTACTGACAGTATGCATTTTCTACTGTACATGTTTTTGCGCAGCAGTGGAAAAATAGAGGAATGATAACATCTACTGGTAAACCAATTAACCATGCGCAATTTATTCTAGATTTATTAGACTCTATTCAGCTACCTCAGAAAGTAGCTATTTGCAAATGCGTAGCTCATACCAAGCAACAGGACAGAATTTCAAAAGGTAATGCGAGGGCTGATACAGCTGCAAAACAAGCAGCTTCAACTACAGAAGTATTTCTTTTCAGTGAGGAATTACAACCCTCTGAGATTTTAGACTTAGAAATGTTAAAAACAATGCAGACACTTACTACAAATGTAGAAAAACAAAAGTGGATAAAACGAGGAACAATCCTTGAGAAGGGACTGTACATCTCCAAAGAGAAGAAACCGATTTTGCCATCTAACTTGTTTAGATATGCAGCTTTGTTGAGCCATGGGCAGTGCCATGTCTCAACAGGGGGGATGGTACAGTTAGTGAATCGAGTGTTTGCGACGTATGGATTTACAAACTACACAAAAAATTTTTGTGCAGCATGCCATGTTTGTAACAAGCATCATGCACAAGGGGCATTAAAACCTAAGCAAGGGAGTTTCCCTACACCACCATATCCATTCCATACTATTTGTATGGATTTTATAAAGCTGAATAAATGCGAAAAAAAGAAGTACTGTCTTGTCATTATAGATATGTTTTCCAAATGGGTGGAAGCTTTTCCAACAAAAAATCCAGATGCAGCTACTGTTGCAAAAGTCCTCATTAAAGAAATTATTCCTAGATTTGGCATGCCGGAAAAGATTTATAGTGACAATGGCATACACTTTGTAAATCAAACTATACAACAACTCAGACGTTATTTCGGGATTTCTCTGAAAAATCATTGCGCATACCACCCCCAATCTGCAGGACTAGTAGAGAGGCACAATGGGGTTTTGGAAAACAAGCTTAGGAAATTGATTAGTGAGACACAAAAAACCTGGGTGCACTGTCTACCTCTGGCACTGTTGAGCATGAGAACTGTTCCAAATGCAAAAGGGTTAACTCCTTTTGAAATTCTGTTTGGGAGGGCATATTATACACCTCAGTGGAAACCTCTCATGCCTGCAGAGCAGGAGGCTGACAGTTCACTTCCAGAGCATATGAGGCGATTTTTGAATAACAAACTTTTGCAGTTAAATTCTGTTTCAGATAAAGAACAAACTAGACCATCGGAAGCAGCAATAGCCCCAGACACGTGGGTCTGGCTGAAGGTTGTGAAGAAAAAGAACTGGAGTTCTCCGAAGTGGGAAGGACCATACCAGGTGCTGCTGTCAACACCCACTGCAGTCAAGATCGCAGAGCGAGCGTCCTGGACTCATCTGACACACTGTAAACTGGTTAAGAAATTTGAACTGGACAAAAACCTTGTTACTGTTGTACAACGAGAACAAAATGACCAGGTATAGAGTAAACAGAGATGCAGAACAACCTCAGAAAATTTGCATGATTATTTTGATAGCTATACTGATAACATTGATCTTTTTGTTGTGGCCTTTCCTTTTCCCAGCCACAAGAGTTGAACTGATCAAACGTGATGCATTACTCATAGACTGGCATCCAAACTTTAACACTTACCAAGCAATTAAATATGTGTATGCTGAGACTTTTAATGTTTCAAACTGCTGAATTTGCACAGCTATACCAACAGCATACGGGGGATTATTAATGACTGCTGTCCCCCTAGGGGTCAATGAGACCTGGGAAAACTTGATTTTTGATATTTCACCTGTGAAATCACAAGACAAAATAGCATTGTACCTACCTGTTACACAAAAAGGGATTGTATGTTTTTACAAGAATGACACTATTCAGGTGGGTTGGAGCAATTGCAATGTGACTGTTTCTTATAAATGTTATATTAAAGCCAGTAAGACTAAAACTATTTGTGATACAAACTATGATGCATATTTCATGAAGATGCATAGAAATGTTGATGAGATACAACATAATCCTGTTCTTTTAAAGCAGCTTTCTATTATTGATAAGAAAATGTTTCATGCAGGGCAAGCTTATATCAATACTAAAGTAGAGAATTGCTATTTTGTTTGTGGGAAAAAAAGGATATAAATGGCTACCTGAGAATTGGTCCCACAGTTGTTTTTTGGGTTACCTGGTTCCGGCCATACGACACACTGCAGCTTTGCCTCAGGGAAAAATTCGAAACTTCAGAGAGGTCAGCAGTAAACCTAGAAGTCCAAATAAGAGATCCGAGAATCCAGTAGGATGAATCGAAGCAGGGTGGAGAAACCATAACTCCGTAAAAAATAAAGATAAACTGACACACATGGACTTGAGTGACACCATTATATCATGGGCAGGCATAGCCCCTGCATATGGCGCAGTGAAATCGATTTGGGAGCTGAGAAAACTGTCTAAACTTCTCGAAGTTATGAGCAATGCAACTTTTTCTGCTCTCGAATTAGTGACTGATGAACTGAATGCTCTGAGAACTGTGGTGCTTCAGAACCGCATGGCTCTCGACTTCACCCTAGTGGTGAGAGGTGGTATGTGCGCTTTAATCAAAGAAGAATGCTGTTCGTATATTCTTGACAACCAGCACGAAATAGACGTCCATCTTGAGGTTATCCAGCAAGTGTTGACCATGACCAAACCAGGCCCAAACCCTCTGATGGACTTTTTCCAGAATTTGTTTGTGGGGTGGGGTTCCATCCTAATGAACATCCTGATTGCCATTTGTGTAGGATTACTCCTATTAGGAGCATGCATTTGTTGTGGTATTCCCTGCATGAAAAAGTTAATTAAAGATTTTATAGACATGTCAGTTTCTGAGACTTTGTATCAAAGTACTGAAATTGAAGAGTTGTTGAAAAGTGAAACACTTTCATAAGTTTAAACTGAATGACTCTCTTAACTGCAAATCCTGGATGGAAGAGGTTAGAAGAAGAAGCAAACTGTTTATTCTTTTGAAAATAGAATTAAAAAGTATTAACAGGGGGGAAATGTCAGAAAAATATGTATTAATGTGTGTGCTTAATGCTAATTAGAAACTAAATGAGTTAACACGTATTTCATTCTATTTTATATGCACTATTTTATATACAGCTTAATTTCATATGAGACTAAAAGATGCTTTTGAAACTGCAGTGTGCTTTCTGAAACTTGTAAGATGCCCTCTGACCTAGTAATTGCTAGCACAGCAATATTCATGTTTATGCCTTTTGGAAATGTACTTGAGAAGCAGGTGATTATCTGCTAGGTCAGGAAGCAATGAATGAACAATACCATATTCTGTAATGTAATGATTTTGAACAATTAGCTCTGTTCGAAGTATGAGAACACGCACAGCTGCAGAAGGAAGAGATAAAACAGACAAAGGACTGTTGGAGAAATGAACTGCAATCTATACTTGCTTTGTGCTCAAATTAGCCATAGTACCTTGAATGGTAACATTGCATATATCTAACCGGTGGTAGCCAAGGCCACGTTGTTTTTCTTAGGAAGTTTCTCACAAAAATTGATAGTACAAGCAGAATATTACACAAACAAGCACTACGAAATGATGATGTTAAAACTTGTGATTTACTACGTCAGCTTGGCAGGCAATGTCTTGTTAGAAAATGTATAAAAATGCTTGCAATTCCTGATTCTAGTCAGGCAAACTCTGTATTAGCACGTTTTTGTTTCCTTGCTGCAAGATTAAAGTGCCTTAACCTGAACCTACCATGTATTGATCATTTTTAAAGTGTATTTTTCCTCTGACACTTGTCTTTTGTGTCATTATGAACTCTGCATTTCTGGATGTCATGCATCTCCATAAATCTAATATTCCCGCAAGTACCTCAACCAGGGTATAAATGAAACATGCTGATGAGATAGGTCCATTACATTGTTCCTTCCTCATCTCTGGAATAGGCTTTACTACAAAGTAGGCAGTGTGATACATCATCTTCATTTAAACATCAATGCTAGAAGTCTAAACCTCAAAATGCACTCTCTCGAGGCACTCCTAAAAATGGAGAACATTGATATCTGTGCAGTAACTGAGACCTGGTTCGAGGCTCCAGAGAGTACCCCTGCAATACCATGCTACAACTCTTACCAGACTTTTCGGCCACCAAACCAGGTCCAAAACACTAAAGGTGGAGGAGTGTCCATATTCACCAAGGATATTCACACCTCCAGGCTAGTTGTCCAACACAATGCATCCGAAATTCTCCAGGTGCAATTAACACTAGGTAAGACTACAGTCCAAACTGTAGCTTGCTACAGATCCCCCACCATGCCCCAAGATTCTCACTACACCTTTTTAAACATACTGGAAAATATTAAGATACAACCAAACACCCTAATACTGGGTGATTTCAACTACCCTGCCATTAACTGGGAAAACTACTCGTATACGAACACCTTTGCCCAACGGTTCATGGAATTCATAAATTCCAACACCCTGGATCAACTAATCCATAGTCCCACCAGGGGCTCCAATATCCTGGACCTGGTCATTAGCAACATGGGAAATCGATGCTCCACACCAGTGATCACCCCCCTCATTGGTTAGGTCTGCCCATAAGCTGATGGATTCAGTGCCAACTTCCCCACCCTCTCACACCCTAAAGGGCCCATCTCAATACTGAAAGATTGCCAAATTCTGGTAATCATGGCCACAAAGGTAAAACATGCACTCTTCAAAGCTAAGAGTACAGCATCCATGGGACCAGACGACATCCCGGGCTGTGTACTACATGAACTACAAAATGAACTGGCACCTCACCTAAGTGTCATGTTTAATCATACCCTCACCTCAGGATTCATGCCCACTGAGTGGCGCACAGCTACAGTTATCCCACTCCACAAGGGGGGATCCCCCTTGGATCCTGGAAACTGCTGTCCCATCAGTCTGACGAGCCTGATCTGCAAGGCCATGGAACATATTATCATGGAACTTATAAACAAAAACATTGGCGACCTTCAAACACTGGCCCCACCCAGTTTGGGTTTGTGAAGGGCAAAGCGTGTCTCCTAAACCTGACTGACTTCTTTGAATCAGTCTCCAGAGCCGTGGACAAGGGTAAGGTGGTCCACACAGCCTATCTGGACCTCACCAAGGCCTTTGACACCACCCCCACTCTGGAATCACAGATAAACTTACTAAGCTGGGCATAAATCCCTAAATCACTCAATGGATTGCCAACTGGCTTACTGACAGAACCCACACTGTAAAAGTAGCAGACTCCAAATCTAGCTCCAGACAAGTGACCAAGTGACAAGTGGAGTACCTCAGGGTTCAGTCCTGGGACCGCTCTTGTTTGTCATCTACTTCTCTGAAGTACAGACCAACACTAAGGGACTCTGGCTAACAAAGTTCACAGATGGCTGCAAACTGGGAGCCATTATTTACTCCCTAAATTATGTGGATATTCTACAAAAGGGCCTTACAGAAACAGATGTTTGGTGCCAGAGCCATGGGATCAAGTTCAATGCCAAGAAGTGTATAGTTATCCCCTTTGGGAAAAAAACATGTACCCATGAATTACCACACAGGTGGCAGTACACTAAACACCAAAAGTTTGATAAGAGACTTAGGAACACAGGTGGACAGTGGCCTCACCTTCAATACCCACATCGCCACAACAGTCAGGAAATCCTTTTATGTGGCACACCACATCATCACTAAGGGCTTTTCATCCAGAACAAAGGAAGTCATTGTCCCACTATACGCATCCCTCATTAGACACCTCATTAAAAAAATCACAGGCCTAAAGCAGATGCCCTATGCTGACCGACTAAAAAATCTCCAGCTATACTCTGTCACATATCGTCTACTCAGAGGTGATCTCTACTTAACATACAAGGCCATGTCAAACCCAGAGCTGTTGGACATGCTACACTTAAAGAAATCCCAATCCATCAGAGCCACATGCTCCAGGGACCTAAACCTTGTCATCACAATGAACAAAACATACTGGAGGGATAGGTTCCTGACCCAGAGACTCCCCATACTCTGGAATAGACCGCCCATACATGTCAAGCAGAGCACCTCCTTGGCCCTCTTCAAAAGGAACCTTGACAACTGGATGGGAGATAGGAAATTTACCCTGGGGATCATGTCAGTCACCCTGCTAGACGGGGTCCAGGGAAGTAAATATTGTGGGAAGAAATAGTCAGGGAATTGTTATGGCTAGGCTTGTAGAAACTCTAGGGCCAATAGCCTAGTACCAACCTATGAACTATGAACCTATGAACATTAACTGGATGGGTAGTCACAACTTCACCCCTGGATTGACTGGCATAGCCCTCCTTGAAAAAGGAGGTAGCAATTCTAAAGGTGGGTATTGGCAAGGCATAAATGGTCACAAGACTCAATTGCTTTGTGATCCTAAGTAAAGGCATTTGTTACAAACAAATGCTGGGCCACGTACATTATATACTGCATTTATGGTAGATGCCAGTATAACCATGTTCTTGACCAATAAGTACTGAAAAGTGGATTGTACAAGTTCCTCTAGTTTCCCAACCATCCTTCCACTCCTGCCCTCATTCATATTCACAAGTCTGAGGTAAAATACTAGAAAAAAAAATTCTGCACCCAAACCTTCAAAAGTGCAGTGTTGTTTCCATAACTAATATGGAATTTAGATTTGAGAAAGGACCGTGATATCTCTTTGAATTCTGATAGATGGCATCATGTTAAATATAGCAAAGGCTTTCTTTCTAACAGGAAAAAAAATGTTGACGACGCCAACGCCATTCACTTAGGACCAAATGCTCTTAATAATTTTATGCAAGGCAGGTTTTAACCACTGATATGATAAAGTGGTTTCTAACTACTTACTCAAAAGATAAATTTCTGCTAATTTTGGCTCAGCAAACTCATCTGCATCTTCTATGCTTCAAGGTGCACTCAAAGAGTCAATTTGGCTCCATTTTGTTCTGCATTCATTAAGACTTTCCTCCATCTCCTCTAACCTTTGAAATCAGTCTGCAGCTATTTATTCTGCTATGAGGACACAGCTAGAAAAAGACCTCATCCATCCAATCCACTGACTAACCTAACACAGTCTACTACTTAGGTATGGGGGAAGCAGTTTTGTATTCTGCATCAGGAAGAGGCTCACAGACATCTTTTCACAATAGCCCATTAAAGATTCAGATGTAAGTAATCTAAACAATGCACCATATTTAATATATATTAGTCTTTGGTAAGACCACGCTATCTCCTTTGACCACTGTATCACCCAGACTGGATCTAAATAAATGTTCTTCTCTTCTTCATCTCACCAGACAGAGTAAGTGCCATAGTCAAAGGCAAGAATTGTGGAAAAAACATAAATATAGTTGCAATTATAGAAAACTTCTGGAAGAGCCTGACGTTGATCAAGAATGAACGTAGGAATGGTTAAGGAGAGGCAAATTCAAATCAAGAAATGAAAGGTTAATATTGGCAGCCCAAGATAGTGGGCTACGTACATGCTGGTTTACAAAGTCCATTGAACTTATGGGAGAAACAGACATATGTAGGTTTTGTAAAACCGAATTGGAAACAGTCACACACCTTGCTGCTGGTTGCGACACACTAATGGCAGAAGGACTGTATACTGAAAGGCCTAATAATGTGGCGAGACTATTACACTGGAGATTGTGCAAACATTAGGGTAATGAAGTGGGTGGAAAACACTGGAAACATGAATCACAAAGAATCATAGAAAATGATGAAGTTTATATCACATGGGATTACCCAATATCAACAGTTCAAAAGATAGATGTTAGAAAACCAGATATAGTGGTCCAAGAAAAGAAGACAAAAGTAGCATTGATCATTGAAATTGCCGCACCCAGTGACTACAGTGTCTTACATACTGAGATACACAAAGTCATAAAATACCTGTATCTGCAGGCAGAAACGGGAGCCATGTGGAAGAAAGATACCCAGACAGTTCCAATAGTAGTAGTAGGAGCAATGGGCCTTATAAAAAAGAATTTACAATCGTATTTAGATATGCTACCAATTCATGTAACACAGTACGAATTGCAGAAGGAGTCATTACTGAGCACATTGCGGGTGCTGCGAAGACCACTTTTGGCTGACAATAAAGAGTGAAACAATACTAATTTCATGAACTTTAATCATATGTACTTTGTCTTAGGAATGGGGTCCATTCCCGTCATGGTATTAAAAACCCAAAAGACTTGGAGAAATTAAAAAAGGTAGTATGCTTTCACCACTTGAATACAGTTTACCACTAGCTGACTTGCTCCCCACTTAAGAACCATATCTCCCTCCAGTCTGCTGCTGCTGCTAAAAAAAATGTGCTAATCTATCATATTAGCCCTCAGGGTAGTTATTGATATTGGTGATGGTTTTTACAAATTTTTATCAGCTGTACTTATGGTTTGCATTCTATGCTTGGTTTGCTTGTTTCTTTTAGAAATGCAGTTAATTTTTTATAATTTTATTCGGTTTGTTTCTCTAATTGTACACAAATACTAGGTGAGTGATTACATTTCTGTTTGGTGCCATCTTGTATTTAATAAGCATACTGGAGTTCCACTGTGGCGACCCCTAACCGGGAAAAGCCGAAAGACACAACAACAACCTTGTAAAGGTATCTTTGTATACAAATTTTAGATTTGGATGCAACATGGATTAGTTTAATTGCTATGTAGTTGGAGTTACAGTTTTGTGGCTGATAGTAGCTGTTCTTCTTTGTGAAAGTTTGTTTATTATGCAGTGCTGCTGGTGCTTGTATGCTGCTGTGTGATTTATGGACCAGGTCGTTGCTGTCTGTACTATTTATTTTCATGCAGAGTGTGTGTAGGGTATAAAAGTGAAGCTTACATGTTTTTAAAATTGATATTACTGGTGAAGTAGACAAAGAGAAAGAGCAACACATGTAGTATATTTTATACATTCTTATCTGAGAGGCATTTAGAGATCGTGTCTCATATGTTTCTAAAGCTTATACTGTTCTGGCTATACAGGATTCTGACATAACATATTGTACATTTTATGTCTCTGGATTTAATATTATTGAAAACAGTTGTCTGCACTACTGAGGCTTTTAAGATTAATTCAAGCTGATGAGACTTTTCAGAGAAGCATTCTTTTTGATTTTGCTGTTTTTTTTCTTTGTCCTGGTTAGCAGTGAAATGTATAATTGTGTCTGCTTCTTGTTCCTTTATGGAATAATATCAATATAAACATCTTACAGAGAAGGTGTGTGTGTGTGTGTGTGTGTGTGTGTGTGTGTGTGTGTGTGTGTGTGTGTGTGTGTGAGTGTTTGTTTATAAACATAAACACTTAATTTAAATATAGTATTCTGTGTGTATTTGAAAACACACACACACACGTGCGCACATACACACACACACACACCCTGTTGTTTTTCATTTGAATGAGATATCAGCTCAAATTCTGGATCTACTATATGGCTATACAAACTGCTTTAACTGGTGCAGCCTAGCTTGACAGGTGCATAACTAACTAGAACTACTCCACTGCAGGGCTATAAGTAGCCTAAACTCTGAGTCATGGTTGAAAATCAACATTACTGAACTAACTGTATTTCATCCAGGCTATACCCTATTCAGAAATGAAAATATATATACATGAACTGGTGTTCTTGCCATTTTTGTTGAATGACATTCTTACATTTTAACCTTTCAGCTAGATCCTATAACCCTTTAAAGTACTTGTGACTATGCCATACTTAAAGTACATTTTGGGCCAGAGAAGTCCATAACTACCAGATTTTGCTCAAAAGCTGGCAGGAGAAACCATTCCCTGAGTGACTGACAACTTTAATCAGCTGGTGGCAACAAAAATTAAAAAAAAAAAATCAGGTGTAAGATTCATGTGAGTTTTGCCTGTAAGTTACTTTGTAACTGTCAATGTCCCTCTATATCCAAATCTCTGATGTGGTACCAACTTGCCAGGAAAATGAAATCATGTAGCACTATGCTGTTTATTCCTCAGTATAGCAACCATTTACTGAATATTTCCTCATATTTGTTAATTGGAGAAGTCTGACTGAGCATAACCCAGTTTTAGTGGATGCCTAGTGATGCAAAACAGCAGTATGTAAATTACCAAAATTAACACGTTGCAAAACAGAATAGATTCCAAAATAATAGTGAAAGCAACATGCAAATTGCATGCCATACAATTCTGTATATGGGTGTAGGGCTGGAATGAATGGCAAGTGTCCTGACACCCCGTGGATCAACACCACAATGTCAAAATCATTGGTATTATCCATTCTGCACATGCTCCTGGGATCACCCACTAGTGGAGTAAACCAATGATGTGTTTTTGCAGGACAAGCCCCCCTTTGCCCCCACAACCCTGCTAATTATATATCCTTACTCCGAGCTCGCACAATAACTGGATAAAGGAAATATTCCCCAACTCATCCATCATTTTTTCCCAGCAAACATCTTTATTAAATTTTCACATGACATATGTAGGGTTGCCACCTTTTCAAATGCCCAAAGTGGGACATTTGTGGTACAAACGTCAGATTTTGCAGGGCAAAACATACCCCAGGCCAGTACAAAGGACAGAAATTCACTTTTTTTGCCTAAATAAAAGATTATTCTTAAAGCATTCTAGTTGATTATTCTGTTTCTTATAACATTTAGGTGTTTCAGATACAGAATAACTGTGTTATGCAAGTATTACATAAAATATAGGAAATATTTTTGTCCTAAAATCTCAGGACATTTGCTATTTTTTTCAATTTTTATGCAGGACACAACTGCCCAAAGAGGGACTGCCCCTCGCAAAGTGGGACAGGTGGTAACCCTAGACATATGCAATCTTACATTTATACAAATGAAAAACAAGCAACACGACACAACTTTAGTTGCAAACAGTTTATATCTCAGAAACTACTGAAACAACTGTAGTTGCAAACATTATACATCACTTATAATCTATCCAGCCATTGTCAGTTAAGCATTATATGGCTCATTCAAGTCCTTCCTGTTAAACCTCATTCCTGTTCTGCATATATTGTTTCCACAATTCCCATTTTTCCTATGTAGTTTGCTCCCTCCCTTTTCTAAAGATCCCAATTCAAGTTGTTTTATCTCTATTACTGTATTCACTACTTCTAGTACAGTTGGTCTAGACTCTGATTTCCATTTTTTAGTAATTGCTTTTTTGGCAGCCACCATAATTAGACTCAGCAAGGCTTTATTATGTCTAGGCAATTCCGATTCTGTAGCATAACACAAAAAAATCATATCCCAAGTCGATCCAATCTGCTCACCCAGCATCTCCAACACATTACACTCCCAAAAATATGTTCCCAGCCATCTCTTTCCTGCCCATCACACCTCCAACACTTGCTATCCACCTGAGGAAAAATTCTTTGTGGAGTCTACTTGGGGTATAAAAACACCTATCCTAAATATTCTAGACTTTTTTTGCATATTTGGGAAATATACATATATCCTCCCTTTGTCTCTTTGTGAATTGCTTATCCAATCTCTCTTCCCAATCTTTTCTAAGCTCCTCTTGATTGATTCTTATAACTATCATGCAGTATTTAATATGCTTTACTAATTATTCCTTTTTTAATGGTTGCTTATGTTCTAGATTCTATTAAAAACTCTACCAGTGCTGGTCTTTCATTCAGGAGCACCCTATTTCTTTCTCTTTGCTTATATGCAGACATTAGTCCTTGATAGGGAAGGCAATCTCTAACCTGCAGTCTACATAAATTATTGGCTTCTTCCCATTCTATTACCTTTCCCTTTCTAGTTATTTGCTCCCAATACCTTGGTTCCTTTGACAGTTTCTCCAATAACTTCCAGCCCTCTCTTGCCTATTATCTGTATCCCTGACCACAGTCATCCCTATTCGCAAAATCTCTTTTTTCCATTCTCATGCTGGTTTGGTTCATAAAATACTCCCTGCTATTTTATGAATATAATACTCTGTATGATTTTTGCTGTTCTCCCCTACTCAGAGATCATTGAGCTCACACACCTGTTGACCACCTGTCTGAGTCGACCAAATGGTGTCACTCTACTGGGTGCCAGAATCAGAACACTTGCCTTCTGCTCCAGTGCTCAGCACCATTAATATTTTATATACTCTCTCTCTCTCTCTATATATATATATATATCTACTGCTACTGGGATTTCACTGAACTGCTACTGGGGATTTCACTTCTATCATCGTCGACAGCATTTGTGCTTCAGGATCAGTTAAGATCTATTAATGCCTAGAGTGTATGTCTAACTGTTTTGATCATTATGTAGACTTTGCCAATATAATTAATAAGCATTCTCTAGGCTAGTGGAGTGCACACTATCCGGACTCTCTTAAACAGGTTCCCTCAGCTCCTATTTTCCTTAAACTTTTTTTTTACTTTCTTTCCTCTGTCTTCATGTTCTTTGTCAAATGGATATAAATGCCACCTAACTCTAAGCAGTCTAACATTTTTCTTTTGAATATAGCTGAGAGTGTTAGTTTAATTAATAACAAAAGGCACTGACCTGGGGCATGATACGATAGCTGATTGTTTTTTGTGTCATTGCCTGGTGTGCCATGTGGTTTAAAGCCACTCCGTTCACCCTCACTAAGCTCAGGCTCACTCCACTCCCCTATCCTACCCCCATTCCTGTCCACCCATTCTTTCCTTACAATTATACTCCCCTAGACCACTCCTCTGTACACCATCACCCAATCAGCCACTCCATAACCACACCCAAGCATCATCTACTAAGTGCCATTAATACTTTATACACCAACCAATTTCCCCCAGGCATCATTATACTACTAATTACATCTCTGTGTTATATCCTATATCAGTTATCCTACACAAATGTCTAACACCATACCGCTAACTATATTCATTTTCTCTCTCTGCACTCCTCTTCTCATACTAACTTAAGCCACGTCCCTCCAGAGCATGCCATTTTCACTATCTTCAAGAACTCATACCCTAACTACAGCACCACAACACAATATAATTAGCTTCTCTAACATCTCATCATCTTTATTCAATTGTAGTAATTTATACACTACCAAATTCAGAGTCCTCCCCATTAATAACAAACTAAAAATAACTACATATACTTTAGCTAGGCCCTCTTCTAAAACAGACTACTTTTCGCACCTTATAAATCATCTCTTGCTACTATCTCAAAGTGGAGATATACATCCAATTCCCAGCCCTTCCCTCTCTCCCAATATCAGTCACACCCCCTCTCCCTCCTTTAAGTCACCTACTAACACTCAAAACCTGTTTCTAGTAACAATCAACATATGGAGTATTTGTAACAAAATTACAAAATTTCATTCTTGGCTCTCTCAATATACGCCTGATATCATAACTGTTACAGAAACATGACTACAGCCACATATATCAGACACTGAAATCATTCCAAATGGTTACAATATCCTATGAAAAGATAGACTCCAAAAGAAAGGGGGTGTAGCTTTAATCTGACGTAACTCCTTAACCATTACATCCTTTCCTATACCTGTCCCACCTTTGGCAATATGGAAATTTTATTAGAATCATTACAAATAAATAATAGTAAATATTCATGTATAACAGCAGTATCTATTCCCCCAGACCAAAACATCCATATTCTTGAATATTTTCTACCTTGGACAACCCAAACATATCCAATGAAACTGTCATTCTAGTGGATACTAACATTAGTTGGCAACATTTAATCTCAAACTCACCAGCTAAATGTATTAACCTGCACAGGTATACACAGTTTGTCACATCCCCTACATGAATACTAAACAAGCAACCAGAATCCACCTTGGATTGGATCCTAGTCTCAGATCCACACAAATATTCCAACACTGGTACCCTCCCTGATACCCTAAGCAAGCATTTACCAGTTTTTACACATATAACCCATACTCAGGTACCTAAGCCCCACTCATATAGAACATCTAGAAACTTAACTAACTACAACCAAGTAACTTTTACTAACTCCCTAAAAGCCCTGAAGTGGATCTCACTAAAAACATTACCATTAGAAGATGCTGTAAACTATTTTAATAAGGCCTTCCTTGATACCCTAAATACCTTATCCCCCATTCAGTACAAATGAATAAAACTTAATCATGCTCCTTGGCTTACAAAACCAACAAAACAAATTCTTCTTCCCAGAAACCAAGCCTGGAAAGAATGGCATAAAAGCAAAAACCAAGCAAATTTAATTAACTTCAAACAATTTTGAAACAAAGCCAAGGAACTAATCAAAAATGACAAAAAATATATATTTTTCACAACAATTATCTAATTAAAGAAATAACCCACAAAAATTCTGGAAATCAGTCTCTTCTCTCCTTAATCATGGGAACACAAAAAAGCCATCACCGTTCCATGATAAAGACCCGCAACAAACAGACAACATTTTTAACTCACACTTTATTGATATCATTCCTAAACTTGTCAAAGAACCCCCACCAGTAACAAACAAAACCCCCAACAATAAGATAAGCACCTCAAAACCAGAAAACAGTAACAAAACCCCATTAACTCCGCTATCCTCCCTAAAACCAGTGCCCAACACTCTAGTATTTAAATTGCTAACTAACTAAACTAAGACCATGGTCCCTATCTGCCTATAACCTCCCATCTGAATACTTGAAACTTGGTGTTGAAGCAACAGCCTACCCCATCAGTAGTCTAATTAACCGATCCATCTCAGAATCCACAGTCCCTCAAATTTGGAAGAAATCAATCATAACCCCATTGCATAAAGGTGGAAATACTAATGATTTAACTAACTATTAACCCATTTCCATTCTCTTGCCATTATCTAAAATATTGGAAAAGTGTATACATATTCAACTACTAAAACACCTCCCAGACAATAATCTCCTCACCCTACCCAACAAGTCTTTCATCCTGCACACAGTACTACTACAGCCTTACTTTCTTTCACTGATACTGTGAACAAAGCTCTGGACTCTGGTCTATTGACAACAGTAGTCTTATTAGACCTATCCAAAGTGTTTTACACTGTATCACATACTAAACTACTCCAACAACTAGCAACATTAGGATGCTCTAAACATACCCTTACTTGGTTTACCAACTACATGAACAACAGACAACAATCTGTCAGATGGCAAAACAATCAATCTGATGATCTGGTTAATAAGACAGAAGTCCCCCAGGGATCCTTTCTTGGACCTTTACTTTTTAATGTATTTATAAATAATCTCCACACAGTATCCCTACAAAGTTCACTCATCCAGTATGCTGATGATTTTGCTATCATATCCTCCTCTAGCAACTTCCCAGATCTCCTAAAATAACACAAAATGCCTCCTCAACCATAGAAACATGGCTAAATGAAGCACAGCTACTACTAAATCCCCAAAAATCTAAACTACTACTATTTTTATCTAAACCACCTCCCCAGGACTTTAAAATTTACTCTCACAACAAGACTGAACTTGAAGTAGTGAAGATAGCAAAATTACTAGGCATTACTATAGATGACAAATTATCCTTTGCACAGCATATTCTTAATCAATAAAAACACATTTAAACTAGGCAAACTCTACAGACATAAACTCTACATGGATAAACCCACAAAAATAAAACTGGCAAATACCCTCCTACTCCCTTCCCTCCTCTATGGTTCCCTCATCTTTATCAACCTTCACGCATCTCTAAGTAATAAACTACAATCATGCTATTATAAAATTGCAAAATTTGCCTCTGATCTACCAAACCGCACACACCACTGCCAGGCCATTTAAGAAGTGAAATGGTTTGAATTCCCCCACTACCTTCATTACACCCAACTAACTATTGCTCATAAACTAATATACAACCCAGAAAACTATCCTTCACTTCATTCTGTCTTACAATCTTACATCCCCTCCCAAAATCTTCGGTTGACTAATAAACAGCTTCTAAGTGTATCCAAACCCAAAAAGAGAGATGAACAAAGTGTGTACTCCCATTCCATAGCAAAATTATGGAATGCCCTACCCCCCCTTATTGCACAACTGCATTCCATAAAAGCCTTCATATTTGCCCTAAAAAGCCACTTTATTAACAATCAAATCTGTCCTTGTGCCCAGAACTATAGACCACCATAAACAAAATCTAAAATTCTGCTGACTAGCATGACTGTTTTCAATTTTAAGTATCAATTTGTAAATCCACTGAACTTCATTGACTTTGCAATCAGGCTAAATCCTAAACTTTCTATGCAATGAAGTGCATAAATGAACTGATTATTATTAATGTATCTACTGTCTTTTCACCTCCACATAATGAATGCTGTTAAAAATACTGTATGTGTACTACTACCACCTGCCAGTCTGTATAAAACTTTCTACTCTGTATACTACTAATCACTAGGAAATTGGATAAAAACTGTATAAAAAAATATTTTTACACACTGTTTTATTATTGTAAATATTACCTTGTTGCAAAAGTTTTAATTTGTAACTGGAACTTTTCTCCCCGGGCTTCCACTGAAAATGGGTTTCTGACCCAGTCGACTTTCCTGACCAACAAATGGCAATAAATAAATAAATAAATAAATAAATAAATAAGTAAAATGCTACACACTATATATATATATGTGTGTGTGTGTGTGTGTGTGTGTGTGTGTGTGTATATGTATATATATATATATATATATATATATATATATATATATACACACACACACACACACACACACACACACACACACACACACATACACACACACACGAGCATATATATTACATATAATATAGATTATATGATATATGTTATATATAATATATATTATAATTATATATAGTATAGAAAATATTATATAGATATTTATGTATAAAATTGTATTTATCTTCAACAGTTACAATCATCTAGAGCCAAGGTTCACACCACTGGGTAGCTAGCTCTGCTGCAACAGCTCTTCAATATCACATAGTTGCACACTCACATCTATGGCCAATTTTGAGTGTCCAAGCCACCTATTGCATGTCTTTAGAATGTAGGAGGAAATAGGAGTACTCAGAGGAAACCCATGGAAACACAGAGAGGACACATATACTTCACAGAGAAAGCACCGTAACTGAGAATTGAACTGGGGAATCTCTTACTCTGAGGTGACATTATCCATTGCCTGAGATGTATATATATATATATATATATATATATATATATATATATATATATAGGTCTTCTGCTTTACATTGAAAATACACTTCTTCAAAATAGAGCAGTAGACCCTACACTTCAGCGAAAGTCCACTTAAATGAAAGTGCACTTTCACTGAAGTCTAGTTCCCTGGGCTACCCAAAAAACAAAACAAAAAAAACCCACTAAAACATGTTTTTGCAGGGGGACAAGCCCCCCTGCACCCCCACACCCCCCTACTTAAATATACCAACTACAAGATCGCACTACAGTGGGGAAAAGGGAATTTTCCCATTCCGCACTGTAGTGTGACTGCTGAAGTCAATGTTCGAAGTTTCACTACTTCAAACAAGTGGACTCGGTGAATTGGGGTTCAAAGTAGTGAAACTTCGAACATATTGATGGATCCCATATATATATATATATATATATATATATATATATATATATATATATATATATATATATATATGTATATATATATATATATATATATATATATATATATATATATATATATATATATACACATACACTGTATATATACTTGGTAATGCAGAATATGTATAAAGTATGGCAGGCAATAATAAATAAGCATAATGTGCATTGGACTTGGACTTGACAGTGACTAGATATACATTGTGGTAAAGCAAGAGTATATAGACAGGAAGAAAACATAAATACTATGGCATAGTGAATGCTGAGTTTGGGAAAAAAACACCTTATCTGATGCAGTACAAGTATGATTACCATTTAATAGGTAGCATATGGAAAACAAGAAAGTGCAGGCAGTTAATGGAATGGGGTTTCTGTAGAGTTATATCAGGGCCACTAATCCCATTGAAGTCAGCTTCCTGATTTCTGAGTTGAGAGAGGAAGATGATGAATCCCTAAGGAGTGTCAAGGGTAGTTAAATTATGTCTCTGAAAGAAGACTCTTGAAAGACATCCTTGAAGCCAGGAAAGGATAAAAGCTAATCTGATTATTTGAACCCCAAATTAAATGAATCTCTGCCTTAACTGACCTAAGGTCCCCACATGAAAAGCTGATGTTAGAATGTGTATCAGTATAATATAGATGCATAAAATATTAGAAAGTACTAACAGTAAGAAGCAAAAAACGTAAATGCATGGAGTTGAGAAACAATGTATGCCCAAGTTTACCATGAATAATCACATCTCATTTAACCAACACATGATTATTTAAACCCAAAACCTCTAAAACCTTGAGAGGATGCTATTCAAAAGAGTGATGCTCCCAAGGTGACAAAACATTTATTTTATTGTAGCAGGGCAAGCTCCCCTGCCTTCCAATGTAGTAGCAAGAGCTCCAACCATCAAACTCATTCTGTCTTACAAGTTGCACTCAACTCCTAGAGTGACCCCTCAGATAGCCATCACTACCCAAGGAGTTTACAAGGCAATGGGGAAACAGGTATAGGTTGAGTGGTCTTTCTTCTGTATCACACAGGCATGCACTCACATCTATGGGCAGTTTAAAGTCCCTGACCCACCTTACTGCATGTCTCTAGAATGTAGGAAATTGAAGCATGTAGAGAAAATCCATGCATATGAAGGAGGGCATACAGACTTCAAGCCAAGGCATCGTATCTGAGAACTGAACCAGAGCCTACAAACATACTAAATCTGAGATTAGACAAGGTCTTAGAAGAGGAGAAAGTAAAGAAAATGCAAGATGCACCTTCTCACACTTCTCCAAATCTACTTACCATGACAAAATACTGGCAATATTTCTGTGAGTATGTTTTAAGTACTGATTAACTGGCCAGTGGCAAACAGGGCCCCCATATGGCATCATCATTTATGTGCTGTTCTGTGTTGTTGGGGTGATTAATACATTAAATGTTTGCAGTACTGTCTTTGATGTGTCTTTAAGACTAGTTAAGCTTTGACAGAGGGTACAAAATTATTCTAAAACCATTATTTGAAAATTGCAATACTCATCCAAACACATGATTATGCTTCATATGTGCTGACAAAGAAAACAAGTTTATATGCTTAGTGCTTAGAACATCATGGCTTGGGAATATTTTCCTGTACTAAGTAGCTTAATTAATTCATAGTGGTATATCTGCTAGTCTCATCACCACTATATGCGCCACACCTGGTGACAACTGCTACTCAGCTATGGCCAACTGCCTTACTAGATGCCTTTGTTTGGAATGATGTGGCCAGCCCTCACTAGTACAGACAAATAAAACTGTAAATATTAATATTTCAGGGCAGGACATGTAATAGGGACACCAGTGGCAGCTCTGTGTTTCCTTTCTTGCTGGGGCACAGTAGCTAGCTGGTGGGACATGTAGGATATCTGAAAATCACTGCTCAAAAAATGAATAAGTGGCCAGATTCACCAATACTTCAAAATTAGCACTTAGGAAGCAGTCCAACTCCAATAAACACTTTTATTCAGCTTCACGAAGTAAAAAATCCACATAAACGTTTCACATATAAATGCATTTTCATCCTCTCCTGACTTCATCAGATAAAATGCATCAAGTCAAAGCCATTTTTATATTTGCTTAATTAACTCATCAACCAACAGCATTTTTCATTCAATAAAAGCATTCATTAACTATATAACATTCACTATCTTATAAATTTAAATACTAAAATATAGTCTATTAGACATATAATTTATATTAACTACACAAATATTTAATAAAAATTCATTTATATCTGAAAATAAAAAAAAAAGTAAAATTATAACATTTTACCTGTAATCTATTGCTAATTATGAAAGGCCTTTTCCCTATATTTGCCTATGAAAAAAAAAAATCAGTCTAATAAGATGTAAATATTTTACATAGCTTGGCAATATGCATGACACAGAGAATAAATTTGTTGTACTCCAGAATTATGGTCTGGATGAAGTGTTAGTATGCTACAGTATATCACATTAAGTTGGTATGTAACAATGCAAAGTAGGTGGGACATTTGTGCATTGGTAAAAAGGGAAAAAGAATGTTATAACACAAATTCAATAACAGCAAGTTGTACTTGATTTACACTGATAAGCAATTTGGATTTAATTTAAAACTTATTTCAAATTTTACAGCAAAAACACTGACAGCCAATTGCTAAACAAAAACAAAATATACTCACACTGAAAACATACTTCACATGCAGAAGAGTAAACTTCTCTTGAAACTCCCAAGTATTTAAAATGCATCTGGCAACCCATTAAACTACAAGAGACCTGCTGGGATTTGCAGTTAAACAATATACAGTGAAGCACTAATTGGCGGCTATGTTAAGGGTGCAGGAATTTAAAAGACAATGCTAACAACTTGGGACAGACTGAAAGCAAGTATTCCTGTTCAAGAGCAATACACAAAGAAGGAAAACAAAGGCTCATAGCCTTACTCACCTTGCCAGACAAACTGTTGTAGCCCAAACACAGTACATTTCACAACTGAATGCATGCAAAAAACCCCCCAAAAAACAAGAAAATTACAAATGTATTCATAAAATATTAACATTACGTTCACAGACTTTGTGCTATCTAACTTATTTACATCTAAGTGATAAACACATTGTCAATATTCGGCAAAACAAGGAAACCAAGGATCATGCCCAAAGAACATGATTTTTGTGGTGATATTCCTATTTACTACAAATGATTCCTTCCTTTACATCATAACTACTCTGGGATACAGGAACCAAGTATTTACACACACACACACACACACACACACACACACACACACACACACACACACACACACACACACACACACAGATGTGACCATCATTTACTGCCCATTGCATGAATGTGTAGCTATCAGATGTGTGATCAAATGAATGATCAAACACATAAATAATGTCTAAGAAGTGTATTTCATCTCTCTGCTGTGAGAACCATATAGTGCAGCTTATTGCACCCGTCCACATTCTTCCAACCTGTTACCTGAAGAATCAGAAACAAACACACAAGTTCAGGAACAGATTTTAAATATTGGTCTTATAAGCTGAGGAAGTTGCTAGCACACTATGTTTTGCATTAGCAAGCATTTTTTGAAGGGTATGATGTCTAAAACTCACATATTTGTCATTATTTAGGGAAGTGGTCCATGACATTTTGCTAGAAAGCCATGGATTTTACAAGGAACAGGCACAAATATGAGGGAAAAAACACAGGAGATAGTTGAAAATTATACCCTCTGCATGCATGTATGTGCATGCATGCACACACACAAACATCTTTTGGATTCTACTGGCAGAAACTCATGACAATGGGAAAAGAAATGGCAGCTTAACTGAGAAATGAAGCTGGGAGGCAGCAACACTAAGGTCTATACCACTGTGCCCCCTTAACTAAACTAAGGGAATATTGAGCAAACATTTTTAGAAATGCATGTATCACAAGTAATATGTCTGATTTTTCACTCTTGCTACTGAAAACACTTTGCTTCTTCATTCCTCAGGTGGGCATTATCTACTTTGTAAGAAATACAACCTCTGCTGAAAATTGGCTTTGTGCCAAGTTGGACTTTCCCAGTAAACAAATGCTAAATAAATAAAAATAAATAAATGAATAAAAAATAACAGCAAAGTCCAACTGACTATTACAACAGAGGTTGTACAGTTTTATAACCTCTACCTGTTACATACATTAACTCTGAGACTACAATAATTTGGAGTAGATGGAATACTCCAAGATATCATAATCTCAGACTTGTAAAAGTATTCTCAGACTACAAGTTTTGCACTTTCAACTAATCATGGGTATAATACTCAAGCTATCTTTTGCTGATGCCTTTTCACTAGTTTTCAGACTTTTCTGAGGGAAATGGGATGTAACAGGGAAACCATAAAAAAATGTGAATTTTAGTTAAAAAATGTACTAAGCATATATGGCTACCAAGATTCTTTTGAGAATTATTCTTAGCTTGCTCCTTAAGCAGTCTTTTTAAACCTGAAGAAAAGGGAAAACCAGCTGATTGCAAGTTACAAGATATACTTCTCATCTCTGTCAGAATTTCATCTTGGATCACTTCCAACATTGTGCTACACAACATACCTGCTTGTTTTGAATGCAGCAGTCTACTGGCAGGAGAAGAATCAGTCTGCAATTAGGAAGCACTTAATTATAGCCAGACAAACTATGAAAGTTTTACAGGAGAAGGTCCAATGAGCATTTAGCTTTCTGCTCCCCCATCAAAAAAAAAAAAAAAAAAAAAACATCCAGCACATAGATTTCTGTCAGTGTTTATATGCGGAGCTACTATGCTGCATACATAATTGGTGGGGGCATTTCTAGGGTGAGAGGACTAAAGGAGGGTGATCCTTGGCTGTCCTTGTACTTTTGGTCCTGATAAAGAGATTGTACATTAAGAGGGATTAGGCCTGTATTCCACTGTTAGTAGGAGGTAGCCTGATCTGTCTGTCAGCTGGGAATTACATTGGTGAGCCTTTATTGAGATTTTTTTTTGGTCAGACCGCCATTTTGTTTATTAAGCAGTTTTCTGTGCTAGTAAAAAGTTGGCATGTTTGTGCAATGCTGCCCATCTTGCACTGCTGCCTTACAGTGCTATGTATAGTCACAAGCACTTTCAGTTAAAATTTTCCTTATAAAAGATGTCAAAAATTTCCCCAGTACTTAGATGTGCAAAGAGCACCTGGCTTTTGTGTTGAGGTTTACAGCCTTACAAGTATAAGTAACAACCTTATAGCCAGCCTTTAACTCCTCTTGTACCATCCACTAGTATGAAATTATATACTATACCTGAGGATGTCCAAATCTTTAAAAATCTTAAAGATATTTAAAGATTTGGACATCCAAACCAAGTATTTACACTTTCCTACAACTTCTGTGGCCAGCTTAGTGGATTTGGACATCCTGAGGCAATCTAGGAATTGTTTCATGATTACTGACAGCCACCTAATTCTAAACCAAACTAATATGTTATGTGAGAGATGTAGTTACACAATGTCACAAGGCTCACACTTACCAATAAAAACAACAACAAACTGGTTAGCAGTACTGCGCAAACTACACCCACTCCACATAGTAAGTACCAGACAGATACACCCACATTTGCTGAGGCTCTTAAATGTAATTGTCCAAAACCTTAAAGGCAAACAAAACAAGTACCTTTTGCCACCTCTACAGCACTCTGGTAAGGCAACATGCACCAAGACACATACAATGTTATCACAAGGTGCCTGTAAGACAAACCATCAAACAGGAAAATATTTTAGTCATATGAGACTCTTTTATGAGGCACACAGATGTCCCAATCACCAGGCTGAACAAGGAGAGAGTCATACTTATCTGTCTGTCAAGGGCCAGGATCTGCCAGGTCATGCAGATACTCTGTCACAGTCATCGGGGTGTAAGAAGTACAGAATAGGTAATAGAGTGAAGTCAGATGTTAGTGAATGAGTGGCTGAGTAAAGAAATATGCATGAAGTGTGTTGTAAAACAAGGATGTCCCATGAGTGGAATATTGTTTGCATTGGTAATGAATGTGATAGTGAGTAAATTAGCTTATAAATTGAAAAATGCTAGATATGTGATGCAAAAGCAGGTGGTGATTCCAGTAGTTTTGATGTATACAGACAATATAGTTGTATTTGCTAAGAACAAAATACAGATGGGGAAGAGTTGGTTTGTCTGAATGGATGTTTAAAGGAAATAGGAATTATCTTGAATAAAAATTATAGTAAGGGTTTGGTGATGTGATGAAAATTGGGGGTGCATATTTTTTCACTGAATGAAGTGTCTTTGCTAGGGATAACATTTGGGAAAATGATGTAGTTATGATGCAATGGGAGTGTTTGATAAAACAATGAAAGAAATATGCCTTCTGTGGAGGACATGTAGATTAGCATTCAGGAGAAAGGTCTGTTGAATTCTGTATTCATGGGAAAAATAGCATGTATGTCAGATGTTCACATGATCCTGAAAAATATGAAGTTGTGCGACTGATGTATTCTTTCACATGGAATTCAAGATTAAACCCAGTGAAAAGAGGTGTGCTGTATATGAGTGAAGAGGGAGGGGGATTGGTGTTACTAAACCCAGTTGTTTATTCTGCTTCTTTAAACTTGTATAAAGTAATAAAGTGAGTAAATGAAGAGAATGAGAAATTAATAGTGCGAATGTTTAAATGTAAGTACAAGGAGTTCTGGGAGATGATGAGCATAAGAAAAAAAGAAAAAGACTATGTAAATGAAGAAATTAAAAATTATCAAGAAAAATACTAACATGGTAAATGAAAATTGGTGATACAGAGAAAGGTAGAAGATTGTATCATAATAATGTGATGAAACAATATTAGGTTCATAGGTTCATAGGTTCATACTAGGCTATCTGACCTAGGGCATTTATAAGCCTAGCCAGAATGTGTTTGGCTTTCGCCACCCATTTTAAATTTATTTTGCTATGCCCTTTTTCGAGGATAGTATACTGTGCCTCTGTCTAACAGTGACACAGAAGTGATTCCCGGGGTAAACCTACGATCTCCCATCCACTCATCAAGATTCCTCTTGAAGAGAGTCAATGAGGGACTCTGCCTAACCTGGACTGGGATTTTATTCCAGAGTGAAGGGAGCCTCTGGGTTATGAATCTGTCCCTCCAGCATGTCCTATTTATTTCAGTGCTGAGGTTCAAGTCTCTCGGAGCGTGGCTCGATGGGATTTGGATTTTCTGAGGTGCAGCATGTCCATTAATTCTGGGTTGGACATGGCTTTATACATCAGGCACAGATCGCCTCTGAACAGGCGGTATACCACTGAGTAGAGCTGGAGTTTCTTTAACCGGGCAGCATATGGCATCTGTTTGAGCCCTTTGATCCTCTTGGTGAGGTACTTTTGGGGTCTTTCCAGTTGCTGCAGGTGTCTGGTAAGGTACATCCCAAAGGGCATTGTACTCAATTATGGGCCTGATGAGGGATGAGTAAAGAGGCACGATGATCTCCCCTGATCTAGATGTGAATCCCTTCATGATTAGGTGGGCTATATAAAATGTTTTTCTAACCACTTTGGTCACGTGGTTGTCAAATGAGAGATTGCTATCAACTTGGGTTCCCAGGTCCCTAATTACTTCTTCTGTACTTAATGGATTACCACCTATGTGGTAATTTGTGGGCACTTTGTTTTGCCAAAGGGGATGACTATACACTTTTGGCATTTAGCTTGAGGCCATGGCTCTGGCACCAGTTGTCTGTTTCTATGAGGCCCTTTTGGAGGATGCTTGTGTCGGCTGGAGAGTCGATTATGGTGCCCAGTTTGCAGTCATCTGCGAACTTGGTCAGCCACAGTCCTTCCGTGTTGGCCTGTACCTCCGAGAAATATATACCGAACAAGAGAGGTCCCAGGACTGAGCCTTGTGGGACAACACTTGTAACTGGTTTGGAGTCTGACATGGCTCCAGCAATTCTAACCATGTGGGTTCTGTCCTTGAGCCAGTTTGCAATCCATCTAGTGACATAGGGGTTTATATTTAAGCTGGTGAGCTTATCTATAATGCCCGAGTGGGGTATTGTATCGAAGGCTTTTGCGAGGTCCAGGTAGGCTGTGTGGACCACCTTCCCCTCATCAATGGCCTTGGTGACTGTTTCAAAGAAATCAACCAGGTTTAAGAGGCAGGATCTGCCCTTAACAAAGCCGAACTGGGTAGGATCCAGTGTCTGTAGGTCCCCAATATCTTTATTTATGAGGTCCATGATGATCCTTTCCATAGCTTTGCAGACCAAGCTAGTCAGGCTTATGGGGCGATAGTTTCCAGGATCCGTTGAGGCACCACCTTTATGGAGAGGGACCACTGTTGCTGTACGCCACTCTTTGGGCACATATCCTGTAGTAAGGCTGAGATTGAACAGTAGTTTTATGTTTGGGTTTAGCTCTTCTTGGAGTTCATGTAGGACGCAGCCCGGGACACCGTCTGGTCCCATTGATGCTGTGTTTTTGCTTTGGAGAGGGCGGCTCTTACCTGAGCATCGGAGATGTCAGGGGGGCAGCACTCTGCTGGGATAGATATTTGCCCTTTTGGTGGGGAGGGGGGAGGAGAAGTTTGCGCTGAACCTGTCAGCTAGGATGTTGGCAATGTCTGTGGGTTTGGTGTATTTTTTGTCATTTTGGACTAATTCTGAGCATATCTGGGAATTACCACCCAGGTTCCTAACATAACTAAAGAAAGCCTTGTGATTATCCTTAGTGTCCTGTGCAATTTTTCTCTCGAAGCTGGCCTTAGACAATTTTATGAGTGCCCGTAGTTTTTTGCTAATACTGATCAGTGATGCCTTCCCTTTTTGGGATTTTACTCTATCATTTAGCAGCTTTCTCTTTCTATTGTATAGTTTGTTTATGTCTGGGGTCCACCAGACAGGACATCTGCCTTTGGAGGATTGGGTCTTGGTTTTATTTGGGATCGCATGATCCATGCATTCCTGAAGGTGTTCATAGAATGCGTTTATAAAGGATTCTGCGGTCTGGGCCGTATTTTCCACAGGCCCAGGGGCTTTGAAGGATTCCACCTCGGTTTTGAGGAGTGTGAAATTTGCTTTAGAGAAGTTTTTCACTGTGGTTTTCTGGGCAGGGGGTGGGGTCTGGATGTGAATATCCGGTGAGATTAGTTTATGGTCTGATCTTACCAGTGAGGGATACATTTCTGGTCTGGAGCATAGAGTCCCCATGTTGGTGATGATCAGGTCCAGTATGTTTTCCCCTCTTGTGGGAGTGGTAACAAGTTGTTCCATAACATTTGAGTTTATAAATTCTAGGAACCTTTCGGCTAGGGTGTTGGAGCTAGAGTAATGCTCCCAGTCTATGTTTGGGTAGTTGAAGTCGCCCAATATAATGGTGTTTGGAGAGACCTTCATATTTTCCAGTGTTCTCAGGAAGGCCGAGTGGGGTTCCTGGGTTTGGGAGGGTGGTCTGTAGCAGGCTATAAACTGGAAGGCAGTTTTACCCACTGTCAGTTGCACATGGATAGTCTCTGATGCATCGTGCTTTGCCACCAACCTGGAGGTGTGGGTATCTTTGATGAATATCGATACTCCCCCTCCTTTTGTGGTTCGGTCCAAGTTTTGGGGCCGAAAAGCATGGTATGAGGTATAACCTGGTAGTGCTGGGGTGCTCTCGGGCGCCCTGAACCAGGTTTCTGTTACTGCACAGATATCGATGTTCTCCATGCTAAGGAGAGTTTTGAGTGCGTGCATCTTGAGGTTTAGACTTCTGGCGTTGAGTAGCATTACTCTTAGTTTCTTATCCCTTGTGATACCTATGGAGGTGGGTTTGTCTTTTGAGCCTTGCCTAAAAAAGGCACTATGGGGGTAGCAAGAGCCTTTGCCAATATCCGAAAGCCCAGGGGTGACAGGTGCAAGCCATCCCTAGCGAAGCATCGTGGCTTGTCGAGCAAATCATCCCAAGCTGACAGGCATTGGATCCCCTTTGAATGACACCAGTACTTAAGACAATTGTTGAAATTGATCATCTTGTCTTCATATTGTGGCATCATTCTTGGTGAGGGTAAGATGCTACTCAAGGTCAGGGTCATACCGGCCTGGGCTACATGCTCAGAGAGCTCCTCTATGTCTCTTTTCATGTAGTCCAGGGAGGTACGTCTCAGGTCATTCACACCAGCATGGACAATGACTGAGTCATATTTGTACTTGCCTTGGAGTGACCTGAGTGCTTGTGTTATGTGGCAGATCCTAGCGCCCGACAGGCTGCTCACCGTGACCCTCTCCTTGTTCAGCCTGGTGAGCAGGACTTCAGTGTGCCTGACGATAGAGTCACCATCAGGTGTGTTGTCTAGTCTTAAGGGCTGTGACTGTTCGGCACACTGGCTTTGTGAGATATGTGTTGCACGTGTTTTGTTTTGGGGTAGCGGTTGCTTGGGTGTCTGCTTTGGAGGTCTCTGCTGCTTAGGCAGATCTTTATTTAGAGCCTCCGAGTATGTTTTTGTGCGATTATGTGTTTGGTTTGCTGTCGTGGTAGGTCTATGTGAGACTGGAATTGTAGTTAGTGTGGTTTCCTTCTCCTCCTGACTGGTTATGCCAGTACTGAGTTGAGAGAGCTTAGCCTCCAGTTTGGCTATATGGTTGCATCTCTCACATGTGTTGGAATTTGTTGGGAGGAGGAGAGGGTTGTCTGTGTACATGAGGCAGTTGTAACATTACCTCAAGATTCCCGTATTCACCAGCTGGACCAGAGAGGAGATTGACAACTGACCTTTGGACATGCTAGAATAATATTGGGAATTCCTTTATAATTGAAAACAAGGGCCAGTGGGGAGTGAGGGTGTAGTGCTTTTAATTTTTAGTGCTGACTTATATAATTGCTTTAGTGAGCAAGTGCCAGGTAACTTAAGTGCAATGTGTTACAGGTAACTTAAATGCAAAAACGACAAACAGTAACTTTCTTTCAAGTGAAACAAGGAAATAAGTACAGTAAGCAATGCAGATATCACTAGTGATCCACAGAAGCGCTGAGAAGCCACGTATTAGGTGGAATTAGCATTCCAGGGAAATAACAAGCAAACAAACAACAAGCATATAAACAAAGCTAGATTCAGCAGGCCTGGATCTAGTCTATGTTACAGCAAACAAGGTGTACCAATTTCAGTAAGATACAGTTCAAATATTCAGGCACTATAAACCTTTAACCAGAAATTCCCAGCTCAGAAGGGCAGAGTCCAGCCTCTTCTCCCACAAGAGTGCAGACCACAAACCTTCTTAATGTAAAATAACTGGCCTGAAGCCCAAGTGCTTAAACCAGAACTAATACACTTTAAGAATAACAGACACTGGGCTCTCAATCAGCAGTTCCCAACTTAGAAGGATGAAAGCTACCTGTCCTGCCACCACAGTGCATGCCACAAACCTTCCTAATGTAAAACAACTGGTCTGAAGCCCAAGTGCTTAATCCAAAAGACTTAGAATGATAGCTACACTTTAATCAAGTTACTACCAAGCAGTAATAAATACAACTGAATACTTTAGAGAATGCCTGGATTAGTGCTCAAGTTACACAAACAAAGCTAGATCCAGCAGGCCCGAATCCAGTCTATGCCACAGCAAACAAGGCGCACCAACTTCAGTAAGAAGCAGTTCAGATATGCATGCACTATAAGCCTTTAACACAAGTACAGTAAAAGCAGATGAAATTTTTTTATTTTTTTTTGAACAAGTGCTGAGATCAAAGAAACAGATTTGAGTGCTGAAACTAGAAAAACTGGCTAGTTATAAGAAAAAAAAAACTAAGCTAGAAGGCTTCCCTCCAACACAGAAGGGCTTGGGGGCTCAGAAGCCTACAAATAGTCTATACCACTTAACAGGAATGGCAGGAAACAAGCTTAATTTTTTTTTCTGTTTCCCAGATGCTCTCTTTGTACACAGTAGGAGTGCCTGAAATCAGAATATGATCTCACTGCACTCAGTTGAGTGAGCAAATGAGATGGGCCCAGAAGGAGTATCCAAACACAAATTTACAAGAGGGGCGGGCAGTTTCAAGGCCACTAAGATTAACACCAAAACAAAAACATGGACGGTGGGTGGGACTAACTGAAGAGCAGAGTCAAAACTTCCAGTTCAGTTAATATTCCTGCAACACAGTAAAAATCAATTTAAATACTGTATTTTTGAAAAAAAAGTGCAGATAAAGGTACTTAAATTCTCTTATACGTCCAGTTGAATACAGCTAGTTCTTAGCCGGCCAAAGCTGAGGTTTTTAAGCAGAAAATATTTCACACTGTACCACTTAAATAGGCAAGGACAGGAAATCAAAGAATGTGGCTACCCCACACCTGTAATTACTAGCAAATAACAAAATTCAGCAAACACTGACTAACTTCCAGTTCAGTTAATATTCCTGCAACACAGTTAAAATCAATTTAAATACTATATTTTTTGAAAAAAAAGTGCAGATAAAGGGACTTAAATTCTCTTATACGTCCAGTTGAATACAGCTAGTTCTTAGCCAGCCAAAGCTGAGGTTTTTAAGCAGAAAATATTTCACACTGTACCATTATTACCACTATTATTATGTAAATCCATGGAAGAATTTGCCAGAAGAGATTAAAGCCATTAAAGTAACAAAAAAGTGGTGTACTAAAATAATAGAGCTTCAGGATTTCCTATGGAGAGTGATAATAAATATGCTACCAATAAAGGGGAATATGCAATATAAAAAGAAAGTTGAAATAGTGTTTTTTTTTTTTTTTTGGAGAGGAAGAGAGAACAGAATATGTTTTTTTAATGTAAGAGTGGTGAAACTCTGAAAAAAGTTGTGTAAAGAAAAATGTTTGAGAATATGAATGACATAAATAATATAGATATGAATATTATGTATGGATATTATAAATACAAGAAGATTTGATTTTTTTTCCAAACATCTTTATTAAATTTTCACATATGAGAAAGACATTCTTACATTTATATAAATGAAAAGCATACAAAATGATACCACTTTAGTTGCAAACAGTTTACTTCACAGACATCATTGAAACAACTGTAGTTGCAAACATTATACATCACTTAGAAGCCATCCAGTTATTATCAGTCAGGCACTTTACAGCTCATTCAAATTCTGCCTCTTAAACCTAGTTCCTGCTCTGCATATATTGTTTCCACAATTTCCTTTTTTTTCCTATGTAGATTGTTCCTTCCCTTTTCTAAAGATCTCAATTCCAGTTGTTTTATCTCTGATACTATATTCACTACTTCTAGTAAAGTTGGTCTAGACTTTAATTTCCATTTTCTAATAATTGCTTTTTTAAGCAGCCATCATAATTAGACTCACCAAGGCTCTACTATGTCTAGGCAATTCTGATTCTGTAGCATAACTCAAAAAACTAATCTCCCTAGTCAGTCCAATCTGCTCACCCAGCATCTCCGACAGAGTAGTCTGCAGGGAATCCCTAAAGTCTTCCAGCACATTACACTAACAAAAATATGTTCCTAGCTACCTCTTTCTTGCCCATCACACCTCCAACATTTGCTGTCCATCTGAAGAAAAATTCTTTGTAGTCTAGTTGGGGTATAAAAATACCTATGTAAACAATTCCAGGCAAAGATCCTAAATCTTCTAGACTTTGTTACATATTTGGGAGGTATACATATATCCACCACTGTCTCTTTATGAATTGTTTATCCAATCTCTCTTCCCAATCCTTTCTAAGCTCCTCTGATTGATTATTATAATTATCATGCAATATTTTATAAGCTTTACTAATTATTCCTTTTTTATAACAGCAGCTTCTGTTCTAGATTCTATTAAAAACTCTACCAGTGCTGGTCTTTCATTTAGTAGCCCCCTATTTCTCTTTGCCTATAGTCTGCTATCAATCCTTGATAGGGAAGGCAATCTCTAACCTGCAGTCCAAATAAATTCTTGGCCTCTTCCCATTCCATTATGTTTCTCTTTCTAGTTATTTGCTCCCAATACCTTGGTTCCTTTGCCAGTTTTCTCCAATAAATTCCAGTCCCCTCTTGCCTATTATCTGTATTGCTAACCACAGTCATCCCTATTGACAAACTCTCTTTTCTCCATTCTCGTGCTGGTTTGGTTCATAGAATACTCCCTGCTATTTTATGAATATAATACTCTGTATGATTTTGGTTGTTCTCCTTAAGAGTCTGCATCGAAAATCCCAATCTCTCTTTATTTCTTAAGCTTCCTCCCTGTGTCAGCATCATTCTTTTCTACTTTGAATTATAGTTTTCTGCTTGTGCTATGTATAAGAGCCTTAACTGTTTTGCTTTAAAATGCCCCCTCAAATTAGGTAATCCTAGTCCACCTTGTTCTGTCTGTAGAATCAGCATATCCCACTTGACCCTTGCTGTCTTCTCTTCCCAGATAAAAATCTGTCAACTCTGTTTAATTGCTATCCACAACTTCTCAGGTTGATAAAACGTATGTCTCACCTGTGTATAAGACTAAAGGGACTAAAAACATTTTAATGCCTTGTATCTTAGTATCCATATCCATATAACAAAACTTCCAGTTTCTCAATTGTAATATTATCTTCTGTTTAGTCTCTTCACACATATCCTTAGCTGCCACCACAGAGTAATTTCTAATCCCTACTCCTAAATACTTCATTTTATCATGTCCCCATAAATATGGATATTGTTGGACCAATTTGTGTGTGGGTACATAATTTCCTGCTATTGCTTTTGTTTTAGCTTCATTAATTTTGTATCCCAAAAAGATTTGAAACTGTCTTAAAATGTTCCACAACATTGTAAAGTCCCTTTCTGGTTTTGTCATGTATACAATAATATCATCTGCAAAAAGAGCCAGTTTTTCCTGACTACCATACCAATTTTATCCTTGAATTTCTGAGTCCCTTATTTTTTTTGCCAATGGTTCTAAATATAATGCAAACAACAAAGGGGAACGTGGACAACCCTGCCTGGTTCCTCTCTTCAAGCAGAAATTATCAGAGAGGACCCCATCCACTTTAATTCGTGCCTCCGGTCCCTCATACATTCTTCTAGTCAACCTTATAATTGTATCAGGAAAAGCAAATGCTTCTACTGCCCTGCTCACGAAGTCCCAGAACCAAAATCCCCTAAAACATATGAACTTAACAATAACACACAAAACTGTACATCTTCAAATATTGAAATTTTTGCTTCCTAATAAGAATATAAGTTCTACATCGATAGCTACACAAACAGGCTAAAGTTAACCAAAAAGAAAGGTTAGTCATGCTAAGATGCATGGTACTGTCTGTGCTATTAGTAAGTGCTATTTGATTTTATATATCTTTATAACTCTTCCAAGTTGAGAAAACACTTGAATGCTTTCAGTAAACACTTTCTTCAAGCCATTTCTCTTTATCAAATAGTTTTCTAGTGACATACAAACCAGACACAAAACTGCTAAGGGTACCTTGTTTATCAGAAAAAAAGCCATATAATGTTCAATATTCTTTATCATTTACATGGTTTGTAATAAAATTGTTACTGGATAATGCCTAGGGTTTTTACCCAGTCATTTCCCTAGGCAACCATGGGAAAAAGCACACTGATTTTTCTTTTGTCATACTCTTTTTACCAGACCCTTCCACTCTCCCCCATCTTCTCCCCTCCACAACTCTCTTAACCAGACCCTTCCACTCTCCCCCATCTCCTCCCCACCACAACTCTCTTAACCAGACCCTTCCACTCTCCCCCATCTCCTCCCCTCCACATTTTTTTTCATTGCAGTGCCTACATTTCTCAAAACTAAATAAAGTAAAAGAGAAAAGGGTGAATAAGAAAAAATAAAAGCACCTGCTTATATTAGTTTCCCCACTGCATTTTTAAAAAATGAGAGAACTTTACTTCAAGTCTAACTGGTTTTGTATTATCTTTAAAGATGTCACACCTGGAAAAACCCCTGATTGTTTTCAGGGAACATTATGTCCTATCCAATTTCTCTGTTGTTTTTTCTTCTTTTCTCTCAGCCAATCCCCTCCCACCAGACTGTCTCCGGTTTCTCTTTATCAGATTGTCTCCATGGAGGCATGAAGACCAGCAACAGAAATGCTACTTAATATACATATTTGCAAGTGCTAGAAAAGAAGCCTTACAATATTCAATATTCTTTTTTCATTTAGTTGCTCTCTCTCTCTGTCTTAAAACAAAGGTCCTTAATCAGTCATTTCCCATGCAAGAATGAAAAAAGCACATTAATTTGAACTCTGTCATGCCCCCTTAACCAGGCTCCCTTTTTTCTTTTTCTTTTTCTTTTTTTTATCAAAACTGTGCAAGAAGAAAAAATGATGGGAGAAAAATAAAAACAACACTTGTTTACAATCCCCATTACACCCAAAAATAACATGCAAAGAAGACCATGCAACACAGATACAGTACTATTAAGAAAAGAAAGTGTTACAGTTAGCATTCTTCCCCTCTCTTCCCCTCCCCAAAGCATTTTTCCGAACATTAATGACACAGAGTAGGTCATATACTTTAGAGTCCCCCACTCAGCAAACAAATTTTGAAGAAGTACAATATTTCCAGATTTTCTTGTGCTGTCATACTTCACAAATATAATTATTGCATTGTTATCCCACATTAATTTACTGATTTTATTACTTTCTTCTCCATCACCCAAATCCTGTCGCTGTTTCATTTCCAACATAGTCTCAGTTCTTCTAGTCAACTCTCGTGCTCTCTTCCTTCTCTCCAACATTTTCCGTTGAAATACTGGAAAAGGTTTCACAGGTGCAGTGTCTCTGTGGTCTTTATAACCAGAGGGACAAGAAGCCAATTTTTTTGTTTCACAGCTCAGTTTCTGTTGGACAAACTTTTGTATTTCCTGCTTAGCATGCACTTCATCAAAAAAATATTTTTTCCCTCCAGGGAAGAATACCTTGAAGACAGCTGGATACAGTAGTTTGAATCTCCTACCTGCATCTCAACATTCTCTGCATAGAGGAATTAATTTATCACTCTTTTGCCTGGAGTACAATGAGTGATCATTCTCCACAAACACTCTGCTGTCTCCTACTTTTAGTACTTTATCCTTCTGCCACAGTTTTGACAAAATCAACTCTTTCTGCTGGTAGGATTGCATCCTTACTATTAAAGGTCTAGGCTGATTTCTTATAGCTAGATTTGGAGCATACACACGATGTGCCTGTTCAGCTAATAAGTCCTGCTGTGGAATACCAGTCCAGTTGCTTATTTGTGCTTTCATAAACTTAATGCAGTCTGTTCCTTCCAGCTTCTCTGGTATAGCTGAAAATCTCAAGTTTTCCGTAGGTGCTCTGTCCTCTAATTCTATTATTTTTTTAAACATTTCTTTCTGAGCAGTCTCACATTCAGCCAGCCTTTTCTTCATTTCAACCTCAGATGTTTACAGCTTTATCATCTCATCTGAATATCTGTTTAAAGCTTCTTACATTTGTTCCAGACTTTTGTTGTTTGTGTTGATATACTCTATCAGTGTTTTGTTTATTTTAACCAGGTCTGTATGCAGTTGTCTTATATCATCCTGTAGGTTATTGGAAGTCATGTCTGAAGGGTGCATTACTTTTTGCTGAACAGCTGCAGAACCCTCCCTAGTCAGTGTTTCTTCCTCACTTTTTGTAGCTGATTTTTTTTCCAGGTCTTCTATATTTCTTTATTCCTGGCATCTAGGCAGTGTACTTACTAGCCAATTACTGAAATTCACCCATAAGCACAAGCCTACTGGTCTTCTCTGCTGAGTTTTTGTTTTCACTCTGGGAGAGCTAGAAACAAGCCATTACTCAGAATGCAGCCATCTTGGAACTCCTCTTTATGTGATTATTCTTGAATCTGAATCACCTGGTCACCTGGGTAATAGAGTGGTATTTTATCTCCATTTTTGTAGCTCAGGTAATCTGTTCCTTACAATGACTTTTTAAATTAAATTCCATTTACAATTAATTAACAGTAATATGTTAAGTGATAAAAAAACAAAGTTTTAACAGTAATCCTGTGACATAACCACATGCTTTTTTTGAAAATCTCTTTATTGTATTTTAACTTTCCAAACTTAAAACACAAAATAATATAAACATCACAATAAAAACAACTGTTCAATAAACATATAAAAACAATAACGTACAACAACTAACTATGTACAAGCGTGCTATTTGCCCATTTAAGAAAGTTCAGTATTTGCATTAATCTAATTAGGTAAGTTCAATTAGTGGAGAAAAGGGGTAAAAACAATAAGGGTTGATAAGCCCAACTATTGGAATTATTTCACTGACATAGGGCAGACTCCATTCTGAAGCAGTAGAAATAGAAACATTAGCCCATCTCATCTTCACAGAGAAACAAGGCTATTATAAAGTAAAGTTTGGCTGTGCTGATTTCACTATTGTTGAGTCTTTATATCTGGTAATTTAAAACAGAGGGTGAGGTATATCATTAACAAGTGTTGGCACACTCATTTTTCAAGTGAATTTCACTTTATGAAAAAAAGTGTTTCTGAGTTTAGGTCTCTGGTAACAGTTAAGCTTTACCACAATTTAAAGGCAAAGGGTTGAGCAGTACACACCCACACACACACACACACACACACACACACACACACACACACACACACACACACACACACACACACCTCTTTATAAACCCCCAAATTTTGTGGGGACAAAGATACAACATCAGGAATAAATTTTAAATATTATAAACTTAAAAAATTACCAGAAAAACAAATTTTGCTTTAGCATGTATTTTCTGAATGATATGAATTCTGAAGCTCAAATGTCTATCATTGCTTAGTGACTTCAAGTCCTCAATGGATTTGCCAGAAAAAAATCAACTTTTATGAGGAACAGATAAAAAATATGACTCAAAAATCTGGCTGCTCTGTGAAAATCTGGACAGTTGAGTGGTATGATACACACATGTATGCACCCTACCCCAGCATGCATACACAAACTCAAACATGCACACACATGCACATACAAACATACATATACATACGTACCTGCCTGAACTGTCTTGTCAGTTTAGCTTACAAAGTCACGACTTCTTTCAGTATTATTTTTATCTTATTTTCTTCTTGCCACCAGAGGGCAGTCTTTCCTCACCTGTTAATATTTTACCTTTTGCTGTCATATAGGCAAAAAGGCAAACTGCATAAGCTAAGATGACCAGAACTTTAAATTCAATATCTGCTCACTTGTGTCTCTGTGGCAATAACAACTTTGTACTGTTACCTTATCTGTGACCCTAAAGGGCACTAAAATCAGTCAATACTCTTGTTATAAAGCACTTTAGAACTGTACCGACAAGAGGTGAGTGTCAGAAAAGAGATGGCCACAACGTTGCTTAAAGGTAGTGTCCACCATTCACATTATCTTATGTTGTGTCATACAAGGACAGAAAAAGAATTAACATTTTTAAAGGTCCAATCATTTCTAGAAACGATACTGTGTGAAGTAGCTACAGGTATTTTACCAGTATCTGTTTGTAATTGATTGAAAAACTGGATAAGTATTACTAAAAGAAAGGGAAGAATTCTAAGTACTCCTAGCTGGACTTCAGGTTATTAATCTTTAGCAACACTGTACCAGATAGCATGTTTTGTTACACTTAGTCAGTCCTTTTGAGTGTCAAGTTTATTGAGTTTTCCTAAAAGATTGTGGACTTCAGTAATATAATTCTCTTCTGTGGTAAATATGTCATTGCATTTATACATATTTAGTCTCTACTACTTCCTTTCACAAGAAATTCTACTTTTCAGTGGATGGCTCAGAGAAGGGTTTTTTCATGTTTCATATGACCCCCCCCCCCCGAAAACTCTTCATATTTCATCACTGTGCTCTTCGCACTTGCAGTAGAATATATTATAAACTGAAAATGCAATACATTCCCATGCCTCTTTTTCAGGGTCAGCTTTAGATGAAATCGAGCCATAGGCAAAGCGCTTGGCGGTACTTTCCTATAAATTCCTAAAGCCCCATTCCCCCTCCCAGGTTCCTCCAAGCACTTCCATTACTTATGGCTTATCTTCTCTCACCCACTCTGTACTCATTGTTTTAGGAAAATACTAGACAGTCATTACACAGTGTGCATTATTACATACATAGCTAATAGTGAAACCCTGTACCTTGTGTCTCTGAGGCAGACATCTAAACGATTATGCCATCCCCCAACCTTGGTCTTGTTTATGTTATATAGCCTCTACTTACTATTTGCAAGGGGGCATGTGCCATGCTTTGTTCCCTTAAATAACTTCTGGAGATTAAAGAGGCACTTTGTCCCTTACCTATGATATTATAGAAGATATGGTATACATATTATTGTTAATTAGAGATGTACTTGCATTAAGAAACACCACATACCTGTGTATATGTAGTATGGAGTTAATATATTGTACTGCACAGTCATCACTCAACTTTTCAGCTGAATTGCAGATTATAACAGACCCGTGTCCATTTATAAAGAAAACCTCATAAGATTTTTTACCATTGTATCAAGTGTGAGAATGATTATTATGCCAGCCAACACTAAAGCGTGCCTGATTACTGACAGACAAGCAAAACTGTTGAAATTCAAACTATTAATGTAGCCATGCTGCAGTGGCCTCTTGAAAGTTTCAGGCAGTGCATTTCTAAGATACTTGCTGATATCTTCCACTGTATTGTAATGTTCATTGCTGTGTGCCATATTAGTGTATAATTTCTCATGAGTATTGAAAGAAAAGAATTCCTTGTCACTATACATCTTGAATGTCAAGAGGTTGATACCTTTTCAGTGCTGAAAGTGGGATAGTTTGGGTTCCTATCGCGTGATTGAAAATTGTAAATGGCGAACGCGTATTGAGTGAACCCGATTGGTCGAAACATCACGTGCGTAACACGGAAATTGCCATAGGGAATATTTTCCCTTTACTTCAATGCAGTGCAATTTCAGAGTAGGAATATTTAAGTAGCGGGGGTGTGGGGGTGCAGGGGTCTTGCCCCCCTGCCTACAGAGTTTACGCAAGTACAGTTTTTTATTTTTATTTTTTTATTATATTTTCGAAATTTCAAACATCGCTCATATGGTGTCGACCATATGGCGTTCGATGTTTGAAACATTCGAAAATATAATATAGACCAGGATAATTTTACAGAAATGCAAGATTTTACAGGACAAACCATATCAACAACTAGTACAAAGGACAGGAGTTCACTTTTTTGCAAAAATGAAAGTTCACTTATAGAAGATGTGTTCTTTCAATTGTTTCATGTAGTATGAAGATGTTTCAGACAGGTACAAACTGAGGCTTTTATGCAACCATTAGTGGAAACTTGCAAAATAGCATTTATCTTAAAAGATCACGATATTTCTCATTTTTAAGTTTTTTTTTCTGCAAATAGGAACTGTCCTGGATGAAGAGGGACTAGAATTCTAGTAACCCTAGAATGATATGTTTGTAGTTACACAGCTTTAAACACTCTGTAATGTATATCCTTACTTGTGGTTTTCACAGGTTAAATTCGGATTTTTATTTTCAAGTAATGACAGGACAGTCTTTTCTCACATTCCCCTTAGACTATTTATGGGACAGGAATGAAAACAATAAAATGTCAGTATTTAAAAATGTAAGTGACAGCCTTGAAAATATTGAAATAATGGTAGACAAGTGCGATAATGAGCCACAATTTTATGTAAGGCATAAAACTGCCAGAATATGCTGCAAACCACTGATACGTTCTTCATACTTTCATACTGAGCTGTGTTAAACAAACTGTATTACTTGAGTCCAAAAATGCACTTTCAGTCTGATTTGTTTTGTAAATCACATGCATTTGAATAAGCTGTCACTGATACGATCTTTGCTCCATGCATTACATACTGTAAAGAAGTTATCAGTGACAGTTTTGCTCCATGCATAACATGAAATCCATGTACTACTGTACCTACACAGCTCTGGATACAAAATCCACTCCCTGGGATTCGCACAAAGCCTACACAGTGTCTACATGTGTGCACAGTGATGTGCGGTAAGCAGCAGCGCGCACTGCATATTGAAACCATATAAGTAAACATGGATAGCAATCCTGTTTAAATCAGAGCACTGAAGGTTTGTAGTTTTACACGGAATGCCACTATGATCACCAGGGATTAACAGATAGCTCTCAATTTCATAGTGCAAGACATCTAGACAAAGGCCAAAATAATAGGAGGGACAGTGACCCAGAAATAGGGACATATTTGACATATTTAGAAATGTGCTAGAATAACTAGGGGTTTGGGTTAAGATACTGACGTTGTAGATGATGTTGAAGATGTTCTGAAGGATTTGACGTCTGAAACTCAAATGTATGCAATTATTGAGTCATACCAGTCCTGAGATCATCTCAGTGATATAGCAGAAAACCACAAATTTGATAAGGAACACACCAAAAGATATAAATGCAAAACACAGGGAAAGAAGACAAGTGAAACAACCTACTGTAGAGCAGATGAGGGGATGTCAATGGAAGACGATTGTAGCAGCTAAACCACTCACATATCAGTCAAGTACAGTAGGGCCTGCACAGTGAAAATTATTATGTAAATTATTATGAAAAGTATTATGTGACTGTCATATGAGATGACACAACAATGGTGAGGATGTCTGTGTGAGATAAGAATTCTTATATGAATAATGTAGAGGACATCTATCAGGGTTATTACATTCAATTGAGGTAGGGTATATATTGTAAAGCTGTGCAAACTGGTTTGCTTAAATATGAGTGTAATCTCAGCAGAGATCTCCAGCAAGTGAGAAGCAAATACAATCATGGACAATACCACCAGTAATCCCATGCTTCTGACACAACATGTGTGATTTAGAGTGATCAGGGATGATTCTGCACAAACACACTTCTACAACTATTATGATACGTCCACACTCTATGATGGTACTCATGCACACTGTCCTGGCACCATAACATTTGCTGGAACTGTTAGGATGGACACTGCTAAACTTGTATGTGACATAACGATCAATACAGACTACTTGATTGGTGTGCATGGCATGTATATATATATATATATATATATATATATATATATATATATATATATAGAGAGAGAGAGAGAGAGCGCAATCCACACTGTCACAAATGTCACACATGCATTTAATCTTGTCAAACACCTAAGTTAGTACTTTGTGCATCACCAGAACAGGTAGCACACATGCATCTGGCGTAACAACTTGATGGGTGTTCTGTACCATCAGACAGTAATGTTTATGCCACAAAAATTACCTAGGTATGGCCAATAAGATGTGTGACAGTTCACTGTGACAAAGGTGGTACACTTTAGTTACATATCACTGGAAGACATGTGGAAGAAGATGAAGTGGAAGAAGTATGCATTGTACTCAGTTACTGGTGTGATGAAGGCTGTGAACTATAGAGGTATTATGACCTCTGATGTGGATGTCCTTTACATGCTCAGTACTTGTGTTACATACAAGGAAGTAGTCAGCAATGTGACCACATGCTGGTGGATGATCCACTTACCATTTACCCCAGGACACAGGTCACATACCTATTGGTCTGATTATAGGGTGTAATATCTACATTATACTTGGGTTGTGTGTTTGTTTTCCTGATGTACCAAATCCCCCCATGTTTTCTTGTCATTGCAGGTGTTGTCATGGCTGTAGCAGCAATAATTGGTGTATGTTGATACTGTCTGTATTATACTAATATCACAGTTGGAGTCAATGATTGCCCACAATCAGTAGTCTTTCAGGCAGCTGTTTGGACAGCGGATGTGGATGTGTATGTCATCTGTGATGTCCATCACTTAAATAATGGACAAGAAAGGGCCCAACAGACAGCCCTGATGTACGACCTGATCACAGGACCTAAGATATAGGTCACGTCACACATGTTGACATATTTAGATGCCATGTATGTGATACACTGGTCTACCCACTTGGTGATATAGGTGTATATGGCCACATCTGACAGTGTTGAGTGAATACCTCACTATGGATTTGTGTCAAATGCCTTGTGTTTGTCAAGTTAAAAAGGCTGATAGTGTTGTCATGCATGCTCTTGATGACCTCTTTGAGGACATCTAACAGGTGTAGCATTAACAACATACACAGCCAGGATGTCACTAGTGTCCATTTAGAAAAGGTCCATGATGACATACTGGTCTACCTCACAGATGAGGAGAATTAGGATGTGTCTATAGATGGATGCATTGGGTGCTGTCCCCACTAACTCACATGGATACATGTTGAAAACACCCTTCTACAGCAACATAGTCTGTGTGGATGGTGCGCTGAAGTGTGCATTCAACTGTATCAGGAAGGTGTATGTGATGAGTCATGTGACTGACAATCTGTGATGTTGTCACAGCCCATTAACTATGTGTGATAGGTAAGACAGTGCATAGTGGCTATCCTCAACTGGCCTAGGGTTTGAACACAATCCCCCATGCAGAGATCATTGAGAAACTCTCCCAGCTGGGGATTAAACCTCATGTCACTAGATGGGTAACCAACTGGCTCACTGAAAGAACACATACTGTGAAAGTTTGTGAATCAACCTGTACCAAAAGAGCTGTCATCATTGGTGTACCCATGGATCTGTGCTTGACTCTTTCCTGTTTGGAATGTATTTCTTGACAGGTCAAGCCAAAGTATATGGCCTTTGGCTTACTGAGTTTGCTAATTCTTGCATACTGGGTGCAATCATTGAGTCCACCTATGATGATATACTACAGGAGGGGCTAACACAGACAAATGTTTGCTGACAGAGCCACATGGTCTACAAATAAATGCAAAATGTGTCTTTATTTTGGCCTTCTGCAAAGTGGAATTCCCTGCTAATTACAGTATTGACAACAGTCCTGCTATGCTGAAACCCATTGATGCAAGCACTGGGAACACACTTATATAGCACTCTGAGCTTCGACCACCAAGTGTCCACACTGGTATTGAAAGCCTATGTTGTGCACATCATAAGTCACACCATTGTATTCAGATCTCAGGATTATATTACAGCACTGTATGCAAACTTCATCAGGACACTAATATAAAGTATAATGCTCTGTTTTGCATGTACCTCACTATACACATGCAGTAGCTGGAGAGACCACATGGGTTACTCACCAAGAGGCCATGCCATGATGTATGTGGATAGATGAAATCCATGTCATTATAATCTGTATTGTATAGAATGAGGTGACTTCTGCCTAGCTTCCAGGCCAGTCTCTGACACTGCCCTAGTGGGAATAGTGGACATCCACAAATCAGATATAGCTGATGACATCAGCAGTGTCCAGTGAGGAGAATATGGCAATAATAGTGTCCCATATGCTGGTGTAAAAGGTCTCTATAATGTCAAGCAAATGCACACGCATACACACACACACACACACACACACACACACACACACACACACACACACCAGTTGATTGCAATGAGAATAGAACCCCTACCTATTTAAGTACACAGACTACAGAACTCTGTATTCAAGGCAAGTGCCACAGCTCGTCTGACTCGGGATGTCTCAGACAACACTTTACAGCTGATGACATCAGTGGTGTCTGGTGAGGAATATATGGCAATAGCAGTCGCCTACATGCTGGTGTAAAAGGCTCTCTGTAATGTCAGGCAAGTGCATACATACACACACACACACACACACACACACACACACACACACACACACACACACACACACACACACACACACACACACACACACACACACACACACCAGTTGACTGCAATGAAAATAGAACCCCTACCTATTTAAGTACACAGACTATATAACTCTGCATTTAAGACAAGTGTCACAGCTCAAGTCTGACTTGCAGTGTCTCAGACAACACTTTATAGCTGATGACATCAGTGGTATCTGGTGATGAGAATATGGCAATACCAATGTCCTACATGCTAGTATAAAAGGCTCTCTGTAATGTCAGGCAAGTACACACACAGACACACACACACAGACACACAGACACACACACCCCTCAGTTGTCTGCAGTGAGAATAGAACCCCTACATCTCAAAGAACACAGACTACAGAACTCAGTAATTTATGCAAGTGCCACAGCACAAGTCTGACTTTTATACGAATGCAGTTCAACTTATAATGGATTACATCAGCAGGGAATACTGGAGAGAAGATGTTGGGAGGCCTGTATGAAATGGATGTATAGGAATGTGCAAGTATCAAAATACCGCAGTAACTGTAGAATATACATTTCTTCTCTTCTGGCTAGACACACACACACACACACACACACACACACACACACACACACACACACACACACACACACACACAGTTGATTGCAGTGAGAACAGATCCCTTACCCATCTAAGTACACAGACTACATAACTCAGTACTTTACGCAAGTGCCATGGCACAAGTCTGACTTTTATAAGACTGCATGTCAACTTATAGTGGATGACATCAGCAGAGCATGTTGGAGAGAAGATGTTGGGAGGCCTGCATAGGTTCATAGCTTCACAGGTTCATAGGAGGTTACTGGCCTAATGGCCTTAGGGTGTTTACAAGCCTAGCTGTGTAAAAACACAAGTACCCTTATTGAGCATAGATTTTGTGATCAGCACCAACTGGCCCTGTCCAAGAGGGACATAGGTGCCACCCCAGGGGTGAATTTACAATCATCCATCCAGTTGTCAAGGTTGCACTTGAATAGGATCTTTGAGGAGGACTGCTTCACATGGAGTGGTAACCTATTACAGAGAAGTGGCAATCACTGTGAGATAAATATGTTTCCCTAACATGTTCTGTTTATGTCACAGGCTAGTTTGAGAACGCGTTTATATCACGCTATCGAAAGATGAAAATAGCGAAAGTTATTTCATCGAACCTAAAATATCTAAACCACAAAATATTGAACATTCAGAACAGTGAATTTTTTCCCATGGAAAAATTTGCTATTCCGAAACACATACACACAACACAAGCACACCAAAAAAACAGCAATCCACACACATACACTTAAAATCCTACATCTAACCCTACATTAAACTGTACATACACTACTATCTATCCACTTACCTTAACCGAAACCCTAACCCTAAGGTCCGTTACTATCGCACACTCACCTAACCCGCGCCCTAACCCTAACTCACTTAACCCGCCCCTAACCCTAAAGTCTGTCACTAATGCACACTCAACTGACCCGCACCCTAACCCTAACTCACTTAACCTACCCCTAACCCTAGCAACCACACAATCGCACACTTCCCTGAACCTGACCCATAGCTTTCCACCATAGTGCTGAAAATAGCGAAGCAACAGAAACGGCCAACCAAATTCTTTCCCTAGGAAAAATTTCAGTGTTCTGTAGCTTCGCTATTTTTAGCGTTCACTGAATAGGGGTCGATATTAGAACATTCGAAGTTTTAAAACTTCGATGTTCTGATATAGACCTTTGAGAACCCTGTAGCAAGTTATTCTTGTCCCATTTGATTTGCAGATGTCCAGTATTTCCAGTTGGGCAGGGTCTGTGACTGCTGTGTATGCCAGGCATAGGTGAACTGTTAGCAGACTGCATGATACAGAGTACAGTGACTGGTCTTTCACTCTTTCCATGTATGTCATGTTTTGGAGGCCCTGGATTCTCCCAGTCACAAACCTCTGCATTTTCTCCAGTTGTTGCAGGTGTCTAGTGAGGTACAGACAGAAGGGAGCATTGTACTCAATTATTGGTCTGATAATAATGGAGTACAATAGAGCTATGACCTCTCTGGTCTTGGATGTGAGGCCTTATTTATGAGGTGCACAATACAGAATGTGTGTCTAACCACTATAGACAGATAGTGATTGGAGTGTAGATTGCTATCAGCATCTATCAGCATGTGCTCCCAAGTCTGACAACACTGTGTTTGAGCTTAGAGAGGTGCTATGTATATCATAATTAGCAGGGATATTTCATTGGCAAAGGGGACAATGTGGCATTTTTTGCTTTAAGGTTCAGTCCACGAGTTTGGCACCAATCATTTGTCTGTGTCAGTCCCTTCTGTAAAGTGTTAACATAGTTTGGGGACTCTCTATGACTGCAACCAGTTGACAGTCATCTGCAAATTTGGTAGGTCACAGGCCATCTACCTTTGCCTGGACTTCAGAGAAATAGTTTTCAAACAGCTGAGGGCCCAGCACAGATACTTGTGGTATTCCACTGGTAAGTGGTCTAGTGGTGGAGGTGCAGTCCCCAACTTTGACAGTGTGTGTTCTGTCAGTGAGCCAGTTGGCTATCCATCTAGTAATGTATGGGTTAATCCCCAGATTAGAGATTTTCTCTATGATACCAGATTGGGGGATAGGGTCAATATCCTTGGCTAACTCAACATAGGTGGTATGTCATGTTATCCCTCATCCAGGTCTTTGGGGTCAGTATCAAAGAAATCCACTAGGTTTAATAAGCATGATCTACCCTTGGCAAAACCAAAATAGGTCAGGTCAATTGTGTTGAAGGTCGGCTATGTCCCTGTTGATAACGTCCATGCTGATTCCTTCCCTAGCCTTGCAGATAACGCTTTTTAGGCTTTAGGGGCAATAGTTCTAGTTCTGCATATTAATAGGTTGATGTGCATTGCATATCACACAGCATTTGATATTAATTTCTGTAGTTTAGGTGATATATGGGTGAAGAAAGTACCGAAACACCAGAGTTGCAGTGCTTGGGGGAGGAAACACATGGCTGTATTATAAATATGTGACATATTGTGAGCTAAGTCCTTCAGTTTGTTATGTTTCCACATGTAATTTCATGTCATAGACAGGAAATGGACAGTAATACTTGTGTGTTGTTTGTGATTCTATTATTTGACAAGATTATAGGTGTTAAAATGGGGTAGATAGGAAAGTGGTGAAATGGGGAGCAAGCAGGTGGACGAACAAAGGGAAAGCAATACAGGAATGTCCAGGAGGGAGGTAGGAAAGAACCAGAGCTATCAAGTTCTTCAACAGTAAAAATCAACATTTTTCTAATGCAATGATCATTCTTAAGGTCTTTGTATTAATGTCCGCACAATGCCACTTAGTGGGTTTGCACAATGCCCAACAGACTTAACTGAATGTATCTGGTTTCAGTTATTGGCTGTCTGAATCCTGTCTGCAGGTGTTTGATGGCTGCAGCTACTGGGGAACTTTACTAACCACTGAGCAATGCCTCTAAGTGCAGTTGCACGATAGAACACAGAAATTGCAACAATGTAATTATTTTTTACCTTTGCCCTTGTACAGACACCTTGTTTTCAGGTGCTCTGCAGGTGTTCTGTCTGCTTCATGGGAAGGCCACAGTCCAGTTTGTGCACTGCTGTGCTTTGCGCAAATGAGATGAGCACAACTAAACCTGACATTCATTTTCTTTGTTTCCCATGTTTGTGCTAAGAGGTGCATTATGCAAACACTGGCACCCCCAAAATAAATAAATACATACATAAATAAATCAATAAAAAAGAAAAAAAAGAAAAAAAATAGGGGAAACATAGTTGAAATGAGGAAAAGCAGTCTATGACATTCACACTACAAAAAGGTTTGTATACATGAGATATTTCTACATAGGTCTGGATTTGAACTCTCACACCAATGAAACTTCAGAACACAGTAAGGGTGCCTTATCTCTCTTTGCCACACAAACAACTTTGCAGCCAGGAATTGAAATCATTCTGCATACAACCAACTGCAACATCATCTACATTTATGTGAAACCATACAAGTGTTATTTGTACATTTATTATTTTTGGATGTTGTGCACTAAGCGATCACACAACCAGTTATGAATATTGCTAGCAGATAAGCAGCTCTGTCTTACTTCTCTGTGATTGTTGCTCATTCTTCATTTATCTGATCAACTATCTGAGACATGCAGTCTGTAAACCATTCTATATCACTGCCCTTAAAATGTGTAAGGATAATAAATGGCAATAATATAATATGCAGTTGCCAACAAATGAAGGGGAGGTTGAATGTTAATGAACAGAACCTGTGAATTGTGAGCTGCTTACTTACATTTCCAACCTTGACAAAATTGCATTGAACACTTAAGTCTAACTTAGGTTCATAGGTTCATAGGTAGGTACTAGGCTATTGGCCCTAGGGCCTATATAAGCCTATCCAAAGGTACCCTAGCTTTCGCCACCCAAGAAAATTATTTTCCTGTGCCACTGTCAAGCAGAGCCGCAGAAGTGATCTGACAAACCTATTGGATGTGGGACAGTATGCATTGGTGTTGTGTCTTCCTTTTCCCTACCAGTAATCAGTCACAGTTGCAATCCATTAAAAAAAAAACACTGAGGGAGTGCCTGCATATTTCTGGCCCTATCCTCAGGAGTATGGGAAAATATATGTGGTCACTAGCATGTTGGAGCATAGCATTCAAGATTTGATGGATGATCCTGGATGCTGATGTCTGTGACACCCCCAGCATGTTCCCTGTTAAGTCTCTGAAAGGTACGTGTAGCTAAGATTCTAAGTGCTACACATACCTTTGTCTCCACTGAGATGGGCTCCCGTCAGTTTACCCTGGCTCTGAGTTGAGGCAAAGTTCCTGTAGTGTGTCTTTATCCATCCTGTAGCATCCTACAATTTCCACATCATGTAGATTGTGATAAGTTACCCAGGGTCTGAAAACTCTTCTCCTAATTGACATTGGTCTGTTAGCAGCAGCAGCAGCATAGACTTTAGCCTGTTGCACATACACATGAATTAAAGTAACAGCAGCCCCAACATTGTTTCTGTGTAGACTCCTTTCCGTGGCTGTATTTCAGTAGATTTTGGAATTTGCAGGGAAAAACAGCATTTATAGCTTATTGAATAGCTCCTCCATCTTGGATTGGCTGATTATTTATTTATTTGACATCTGTTAAATAGGTTGGTCCAACTGGGTCAGGAGCCTATTTTCAGTAGATACCCAAGGAGAAAAGCTCCATTGTAATACAAAGAAAATGAAAAAGTAGAAAACCATACAATATATGAAGGGATGGTAACATAAAGTAGTACTAAGCAGTTACATAAGGCAGAGAAATCATGTACATAGTAGTCTGGCAGGAAGTGAAAAATGAAAATCAAGAGTGATAATATACCATAGTTGTTAAAAGTCAGTTAAGTATTAAAATAAGCATATTTACATAAATTGTGGTTACAAAATAAAATATAAATATTTACAAAGATTGTAGCTGCAATTATTTGAAAGAGAAATAGAGTCATGGGAGTTATCACAGTAAGACGAAATAAGGAAAAATTAAGTGGAGGGGGAGACAGAGGGTGGGGGAGTTGGGTAGGGTCTTGACTGGGGCAGGACCATGTGTTAAATAGGGAATGTTTTAGCTCTTTTTTGAAAAGTTTTAGGTGTGAGATATTTCTTACATAAGTGGGGGGTTTGTTCCATGCCTGGAACATTGAGTATTTTGTAGAGGAGTTTGCCATTGTTTTTATTGGGTTTGTAGGTATCAAGGAGATGTTGATCAGAGCTACGGAGAGGGCGATTAGTAGGATATTAGGGAGGAGAGGGCGGGAAGGCAGTAGGTCTGTAGAGTATTGAATGTGTGATTTGTAGCTGTGACACTAGGAGTTGTTGGGGGAATTCTAGCCATTGAAGGTTCTTTTGTACATGGTACTGGTGACAGTTGTAAGGTAGATTTGTGGCAAATCTAGCAATTTTATTATATGCAAGTTCAAGCTTAGTGATTAATGTAGATTGTATGTTTGTAAGGATTGGAGCTGCATAGAGTAGGCAAGGTAGGAGGAATGCCTGAGCCAGAGAACGTTTAGAGTCTACAGTAAGAAATTTCTTATTTCTGTAAAGCAGTCCCTGTTTTTGATGAGTTTATTTTAATACACTGTTGAATGTGAAGGTCAAATTTTAACTGATCATAAATTATGGCACCGAGTAGCTTAGTGTGAGGATCTTTTTTAATGACAGCGTTGTCAACAGATGAGATGGTAAAGGTGGACTTGTGATGGATTAGTGATCTAGGAAGGCAGAGAAGGAGTTTTTTTATTTAAGAAGAGATTATGCTCAGAAAGCCATCTTTCAATGGACAGGAAAGAGTTTTGGGTATGTGTGTGAAGATGAGAGATGTTAGAGAAGGAGATAAGTGCAGAGTCTCCAGCATATCGTATAAGAGAGGAGTGGCTGCAGGATGTATGGAGGCTGTTAGTAAATATATTGAATAGAAAGGGCCCCAGGATAGAGCCCTGGGGGACTCCTAGTTGGATAGATAGGAAGGGGAAGCAGAAAGTGTGCCATCTGACAGACTGTAGCCTATTGCTGAGGTAACTGGAGAACCAGCTAAGAGTGGAAGTAGAGAGGTTGAGATTGGATAGTTTAGTTAGATGTTTAGAGTGAGATACTGTATCAAAGGCGTTAGACAGGTCAAGGAATAGACAGGATACTAGCTGGTTGTTGTCTCTAGCCTCAACTATAGTATTAGTAAAAGATAAATGGGTAGTAGCAGTACTGTGGTTTGATCTAAACCCATGTTGGGTGGTAGTCAAAGGATTTTCATGGATTAGTAGTTTGAGAAGCTAAGTGTGTATGCATTTTTTAAGAATTTTAGACAGTGGGGAAAGAATGGCTATGGGTCTAAAATTAGAAGGGTCAGTGGAATTCCCACCTTTATGTAATGGTATCATATAAAATGATTTCCATATGTTGGGGACTATGGCTTCTTGAATGGATTTGTTTATTAGCAGAGAGAGAGAGAGAGACAGGGTAGGCTATAGAATCAGCAGCAAGTTTGAGGAAGAGGGAGGTAAGTTATCAGCAGAGGGAGAAAAAGGTTTAAATTTGAGCAGGATTTATTTGATATAGGCAGTGGGAACTGGTTTCAATGAGAAGGTGTTGGTTGGAGTAGGAGAACTGGTGGGGGGACTGGAGTTGTGGTCTGCATGAGTAGGTTTGTGGACAGAGTCTATAAAGTAATTTCTGGAGGGGTGTTATTTGGGTAGGGGTTAGGGGTAGTGGAATTTTTCTGATGGTGCTCCCGAATATTTTTGGATTACTGTAGTGGTTGGCTTGGACTGTATTGCACATTTTTTTCTTGTCTCTACTGATTCGTTTTTTGTAAGGTTTCTGAGTTCTTTGTAGTTTTGGAGAAGTGATGGGGATTTGGTTTTAAGCCAGGATTTCCAGACACTATCTCTTTATGCATAAGGGAGCAAGTACCTTTTGAAAGCCAGGAGACATGATTGGCTTTTATCCTAGTTTTCCTTAAGGGTGCTAGTGAGTTAAAAATGTCAAGGAAAATCTGGTTGAATTTTTGTCCTAAGTCAATGAGGGGAAGGTGACAGAGGCAGGACCAGTTGATGGATGATAGTCTAGTGTTAAATGCTTCAGCATTAAAGCTGGAGAGTTTTCAGCAGTCTCTGTATAAGTGAGACTTAGATGGTTGGTGAAAGTGTCTTTGGATGTGGGTGGGAAGATAGTCACTCAAGGTGTTGGGTAAGGTACAGGAGTTGTGGTAGAGGTTGGATCGGTTGTAAGGATCCAGTCTAGGACTGAGCTGGTGCTAGAATTTTTGTTTATGCATGTGGGGGCTGTGATAGGTTGGTTGAAACCATGAGGGTTGATGTTGAGGTTATGGAAGTCAGACAGTTTTGTCCAGTCAATATTTACATCCCCAAGGATGATAGATTTGTAGGATATATTGTGAGCAATCCATGACAGTATGCACTCGGGGTATGGATGTTATTACCTGGAAGAATGTAAATGGAGGCTATAGCAATTGTTTATGGGTGTTTAGGTAACAGTTGAGAATTAATAGTTCAGCAGGGTAAAAGTTGGGTAGAAGAATAGGTAGGGGGAGAGGTTAAGTTGCTAAGTGGAGAGGAAGGCAACACCTTCCCCTTTTTGGGGATTCTGTCTAAACAGTACATGTTATATCCAGGTGGTAAGATTTCATTGTTTGACATGGGGTTTTAGGCAAGTTTCAGATAAGGTTAGGATATGTAGATTGCAGTGGGGAATCCATGAGTGGAGTTTGGTGATTTTATTGAGAAGGCTTTGAATGTTCATTGAGTAGATGGTTAAGTTTTTGTGGGAAGGATGGTAAGGAGTGGGAGGGAGGATAAGTTGGGGTGGAGGGATGTTGGGGTTGGGTGTTGCGGTAGAGGGACCAGGGTTGAGGTTAATGTCTCCAGCTAGTAAGAGAGTTATTTTGATTAAGGTAAGTTGAGGATAGCAGGGGTAGTAGGTGAAATGTTTTAGCTTTGGTCTGCAGGAGAGAGAGGTACAATGTAATCTGATTTTGAGGAGGCATATATGGAAGAAGTTATAAATAGATGGGGAGATTGTGTATGAATGGGTAGTGTCATTATTATTAAGGGTAAAGTTGCATGTAGGAGATCGTTTAAAGAAAGAGAGTTTAGTGTGGCATGAAGTTAAGAGTGCGAGAAGGACAATTAGTGAGGTGGTTAGGTAAATGTGGAACATGATGTGGTTAGTAGTGAATAAGAAAGAGGAGGAGATGCAGCGAGCGTGTGAAGTGTTGGATTAGAGTGGTAAAATAGTGGTATTTAATTTATGTCAGTCAGGTATATAATGGATGGGAGCTGGAGTGCAAAGGGTGGCTGGGCAAGTTTTGTAGAGGCAGTCTGTGTGATGAATAGCTAGAGTAAGTGTAGGGAGGAAGTAGGGTGTGATTGATTAGGGGGTGGGGTTTATGATGTGTTAGTGGAGGGGGTATGGTTTGTGATTGGATGAGGAAGTGGACTGGTAGTGTGATAGAAAAAGAGGGTGTGGTAGAGTCCAGGTGGTGTGTGTGCGTGTGTGTGTGTGTGTGTGTGTGTGTGTGTGTGTGTGTGTAGATTTTTCCCACAGATGGATACATGCGAATATACAGTATTTCTCTTCCATATTAATTTCCTTTCCAGAAGTAGATACGAAATGCATTAAAGGAAAATCTGAAATTAAAAGCAAACCCACATCACATACCTGCTACAACAGCACTGACAGCCTCCAAACTGGTTTAGTGTTAACTACATTTTCCACCTTACTTAGACAACCTCACACTACTACACTGTTACACCAGCTGGCTCCCCACAACTGAAGACAGTACTAAATAAAAATAAGTTGGAATGAGTTTCACTTGAATAGGAGTTTGGAAAACAGACTGTCTTAGACTTTCCTCGGAATGATGAGCTTAAAAAAAAAAACTTGCAAGGCAAGTCATTCTCACTAAAAGGTCTCCTGTCATGCTGATATGATCCATTGTCCATAGTGATTACAGGCTACAAACAGAGAAATAGAAATATTAATGAATACACAAGGTGAACTGATTGCATGCTATGTTAGTATTTGTATTTGGTACCTTTATCTAATGAAAAGTTCCAAGGACTGCACACTATCTACAGCCAAGTAAAGCAGCTAAAGCAGCTCCATTTTTTTTGCCAGTGACCAGTTATATTGTTTGCAGAGAGGACCTGGGCACATACCGACTCTGGCAGCTGAATTATGTGTTGGACCATCTCTTGCTGCCATTTGTTGCTAGGGGACAGGACTGTTGCTCCTGGCAATGACTGGAAAAAAAAAACTTGAGCAGCATCACAATGGCATGGTGACTGAGTGATACAGCAACATTTAACTACAGATTAGCTTATCACTACCCCACTGAATTAACCAGTCAATCAATAATGAAATAAAGAATGAAAGAAAGAAAACTGCACCCCAAAAGCACAGCACCCTAACTAACTGCCTAGTTCACCTCTGATTAAGGCTGTGAAGTACATTTATACCTTGGTGATACCCTCTCTTTTTATTCTCCATTTCCTATTCTCCAGGAAATGCTAATTTATATTATTTAACTTTCTCTGGGACCAACCCTGCATGTTCTGCATTTCTCTGGGGAACCTTTTATGTTCTTTAAACTCCAGATGTTAAGTTGTCAATCTCGCCTTCATTCTTGCTTGATGGGTTCGGAGAGCCGATCCGATCCCCTCGCTCCACTTCGGCACTTCGAGGAGTTCTAGAGGCCTTTTATCCCATGATGCAAGGCGGTAAGTACCCAGATCTCGCTTGCGGCTTCGCTTATGAGGTCCCTCCCAGCTCCTCCTAAGTGAAGTGATTCACTTTTGATGATATTAAAGCCTTTTTGTTAAAAAAATTATTTATTGTTAGTTATAAATTATTTAGATTTCCTGACAGAAATCCCTCATTCTTTTTTTTTAATTTTTTCAAACTTATCCCATCCCCCATCCCTCCTGTTGTGTGTGTGTTTGTGTTTTAGGAATACCTTTTGGTATTTTCTTTAATTTAAATTTTGACTGGTGTGTGTGTGTGTTGTGTACCATGTCAAAGGAAGGGGAGAGTCTCAGGTTTTAAGAAGCTCAGGCTGCTGCTGTCTGTCATCAGACGGACGGTCAACACACTTCTTGCCTGTTGTGCTTCACCTGCAGGACTGCTTGTCCTATTTGTCATTTGCCATTTCAGATTCCCAGCCAGAGAGTCCTGCAGGAACTGATACTTAGGCCTTCTTAAGCCGCCTCCCTCCTCGCTAAGTCGGCTCCATCAAAATCAGCTAAATCTTCCAAGGCCCAAGCTTCTGTGTCTGGGGTCATGCCCTCGGCACCACCTCGTCTCGAGATCGTTTCCGCATTCTGGCACAACAGTATTCAGCACCGGCGGCTATCGGTGCCAATCTGTGCGAATCTGCATCGACCGCTCGTGTCACCCATCGGGTTCCCACACAGGCATGGGTGGCGGCAGTGGCGTCGGACGCGGCTCCTGGTCCTGGCTATCGCTATCGGGTGGAATATCGAGCTCGAGCGAGCCATAGTTCGGCTCCGATTGGCTCATTCCAGGAAGAGGTCGAGTCCTCTTCTTCCTTGACTGATACTTTTCGGCTCACCCTTTCTCTTCGAACGGAGCCATCGGAGCGTATCTTCAAGGTCATCCAGACTGTCAGATCATGACCCTAGAGAGAGTGGTCAGTAGATTACTTAAGTCACAGGTACTGCCTGTCCATTTACATAGTCCATCTCAACAGACCACTGTGGGTCCACACCAGTTCCTCCTTCAACTCTTCCCCAGACCCCAGAGTTGTTCCTTCAGCCTCTCTCTACTTTATCTCCTCTTGAGATCTTCCTTAGAGGGATTCGTGGTGGGCTTCCATCATGGTCTCCCTCCTAGGTGAGTGGCATGGGACCCTTGTAACCCGCCTCTTCTCCTTGGAGCCTCGGGCTTTGTGAGCTCGTCCGACATCTCCTGCGGACTATCCCTTGAAGAGGCTGGGCCACTGGGTATCCAGAGTCCAGTGTTCCTAGCCTCCCTCCTCTCTACCTGTTGACATGACGCTACTGCCCACTTCTCTCTGATCCTCCGCTCAGATTTCCCCATTGAATTTCCCCCCATTTCCCCTCTTCGAGGATTCTCCTGATGTTTCGGAGATCCTCCTAGGGAAACATGTAGACTCCCCGAGTCTGTCACGACTTTGATGAGTCAGAGGGATTCTCAGACATCCTAGAACTCCTTAAACAGAGGAAAACTGGCCCACCAACAATCCTCTGAGGATGAGAGTCACCTAACCTAGAGGCATTTGGATCTCTCCTCCTCCCTCCTGTGTCTCCGCCTTTGCCCCCCTTTATGTTATGCAGGTTATTGCAAGCATGCGAGCTCCTGACTCTGCCAGAGCAGTCCTAGGAGGCCTTCCAAAATTATCACTGCCCGGTGAAGTAGTTCAGGATCCTACAGCTGCAGGGCTCAAGTGATGGGTCAGCTTTGTTTGGCCCTCAGGTGAAACAGGACGGCAAGACTCTTTTCTGCTGTTGAGTCCGCTTTTTCCCACTTCTAGACCTTATCCCAAAGGACAGAAAGGTGGGAAAATGTACTCGGTTCCTTGAAATCCTCCCGGTCACGCTGACTGGGTCTAGTAGTTTACAGAGCAGAGGGGGCCAAGAATAAACAAGAGTTTCAGCCTAGAGGCAGAGGGGGTCCTAAAACAGGCCAACTCTCTCTCCACAGGAATCTTGCAGCATCCTCTGAGAGCTGTTCGCTGTGTCCCTCCTTGGGCAGTCGAGGAGAAAGCCTCTCACTGTACCCAGAAGCCTGGCATTCCCCTCACCAAGACAGGTACAGTCGGTACAGTCCATCATAGTTAAGGGTTTCATAATTCCTCCTCTTCCCTGGTCATTCCCCAGCTGTACCACCCGGGTCTAAATAACGACAATAGATATTTCAGCTCAAAATCTTGTAAAAAAAGTCATCAGAGCCAGTTACAATACCAGCATTCATAGTCTGAATCTACTCTCATTCTTTTTCTCCCCAAAGGGCTGGACTTCAAGAATGGATAGGTGATCTCAGCAAGATCTCGAAGCAAACAAGGAAGACAAGATTCCGAATGGTCACTCTCATGGTCACTCTTGCCTTCTTACAGAAGGACAACTCCCAGGAATACTCTCAATTCAGGATGCATACTATCGACACAAACCAAAAAACGCTTCCCAGGCTTCGTTCATTTTCTCTCTGGGGTCCAGTCATTTCCACATTTCCAGTTCCAAGCGTCAACCCCTTGGTCCCACCAGTTCACCAAAGTTGGCAAAGGTCACAACGGCTCACCTGAGACTCCAAGATCCAGATCACCACCAGAGTCTTGTTTCTCATATGTCTCGGCTTACCACCAGGCAGCCAGGCCCTTGTGGCCCTACAAGCAAACCTTGTTCTCATTTTGCATCCTAATCAACTTCTCAAAGTGCCTCTTATCCATTCTGCCAGTCTATTACCTCTATAGGTGCAAACTTAAACACTGTTCGACAGAACAAGAAAGTACAGATCAAAGAGGACTCCAGACAATCAGAGTCATGTCAGCATGTCAATTCACAAGAAAGTACAGGGCCAGAAGCCAGAATGGTTCTAAAGGTCTAAACTCATATCATACCATGGCTCTTCTTCAGCCTGGCTCGATTCTGCTTTCTTCTGCTGACATCTTCTACACAATGGTCATACTCAGGTTTCACAATGTAATCAGATTACAGACACCTAGACATGAAAGACCTTGCTTGGTGGATCACATGGTTTCAGTCATCCAAGGTGGTTCACCAAGGCAGTCCCTTTGTACCCCATCTCTGATAGCCACGGATCTCCTGGCTGATATAGTGTGGGTCATTATCATGCAGGATGGTTCATGTAAGGGAATGCGCGGCTCACAGACCGCAACATGATAGCAGCAGCCGAGATGAGAGAGCAGTGCAGTAACGCTGCAAGCCCTCAACGACTTTCTTCCCTCTTACCGACACCTGGTAATTGTAGACAACATGTCTGTAGTTTAGTATATCAACAAAACAGGGCGGAACCAAGTCCTACCTAGTCTCGAGTCGTCTAGACCAAAGCGCCCAGCCTTCTCTCCTGTTCGCATCTCCCTCAGCGGCGATATCCCTGCAACCCCAACATTGTAGAAGGATGACAGAGCCTCACTATCCTCTGCACTCCTTTGAAGCCATCCCCTCAAGCTGGTATCCGAATTGATATTTTCTGAAAGGGATTTCCCATGTTATCCCTCAGGCTACTTTCTCAACAAACAAATGTTTGTCCAGACTTTCTCTTCCCTCTCAGGCCCTCCTTTTCATCCCCCAGGGACATCCATCCCAGGGACTTTCCCAGTGACTTCCTTTACCACTTCCTCCATCCCCTGCCCCACCTTCAATATCCCAAAAGGATATGAGTTCCTCAATCAATTACCCTTGTTCTACTGGCCCTTGCTCCACAGTTTGGTTCCTGTTGGCTTCCTTTCAGGCAGGTGGCCAGTGGCAGTCCCTCTCTCCATGCATCTTCTGATTGGTCATCGGGACAGCTGTCCCTCTCAATCCCTTCTCTTACCCTCACAGCATCACTGCTCACTTTCCAAGCCTTTCTTCCTTTTCCAACTAACTTTATAGAGATATCATAGTAGTGGGCAAAATATCTACCAAAGTCCTTTTTTATAACAGCATGAAAAAACTTTCTTTATTGGGCTAAGGCCAAGAATATTGATCCTTTTACTGCTTTCAGGAGGCAGTCCTGACTCTTAGTGAGATTTTTTCATTTCAGGCTCCCTCCTCCTCTTCCACAGTCAGAGTTCAGTTGGCTGCTATTTCCAATTCATGTCGAGATCTAGTCAGGAATATTATATCCCATAGGCTCTGCCTGCAGGGGGAATTTTCCTACTTCTCCCTCAAAACAGGAATCTTCAATCCCAGTGGGATCTAAATTTTGGCTGACTTTAGCTGAAGTCTTTATTCGAGCCAGCAGCTTCTTCTTACATTCTAGGTCCTCTTTCTTTCTTGGATTTTCAAACTTTATTACTGCGGCCAGGAGGTTATATCATTTTTCATGCTCTTTCGGTCTTCCCCCATTTGGTTTCGCTGGAAGACAGAATATCTTTTGAGAACTAACCCAACCTTGACTTTTTTTTGCGCTAAAGAACAGATCTAAATCACCTGATCTCTCTAAAGTCCCTTTTCTAACTATTCAGAGAGAGAATGGAACAAAAGCTACATTATCTTGATGTCCACCGCCAACTCAGATATTATTTGACAGAGAAAAAATTTAGAAAATCTGATCATTTTGCTCCTATGCAGATAATAAATAATAAAAAGGAGCTCTAAAAAAAACTTGTTCTATTG